>NC_136508.1:740556-800556 GCF_053919585.1 Euprymna scolopes
AATTCGCGCATAAGCCTGACGAATCCTATAGTTGGATGAAACGCAGAATATTCAGTGTAGCTTAATCGCCATATATTTTATAAATTACTATATATATATATATATATATATATATATATATATATAGTAACCCTTCAGAATATTAGATGGATCCTAACAAGTGCTACAACTTTCCCAAGGGTGACCTGGAGCTATGCAAGGCAGGGGCGTTCCTCTCTCTGAGGTACTATACATACAACATACCTAGCATCTATTTCATTCAGTTTATCATCTAATTTCTCTCGTTAGAAGAAAGTTGTAAAAGCACACAATGAATTTTAAAGAAATGTGCAAAAACGCATGTGTGAACTGCAAAACCAATGGTTGTCAACAAAAGCAGAAGCATAATGACTGCAAAGAGTAAAAACTGAAAGCTATTTTACCAACTTAATAAAGAGATGTATGTACCACATCAGTCAACATTTGCTCCTCTGAAGTCAAAAGATAGGAGGCTTACCATAACTCCATCTCAAGTCACATAGGTACAATAGTGTGAGCATTACTAAGACCTTAACAACCACCTAATTGTACTGAATGCCATTGAACAATGTGAACCAGTCTTTTTTCTTGATATGGTTTTTCCCTGGGATGAAATAAAAACTGGTGTGAAAGTAATAAACAACAAAGCACCTGGAATAGAGGGCATAACAGGAGAGATATTGAGGTCTGGTGGAGACAAAATGGTCAATCTTTTGGAGGGGGTCATTACTGATATGTACAAAACATAAGGTCTCACAAGTTTGGAAAAATGCAATTCGTTTGTCATTGCAGAAAAAAAAACTCAAAGTCAGACTGGAAATTTCAAAGTCATTTCATTGCTCTCTATGGTTAGTAAGGTATTCTCTAAGATCATGTTGACATGGACAATCTCTTCCGCACACCTCAACATGCCAACATGTTTCAAAATGTCTACTGCAAAACAATGCACTGCTACAATGCAAAGTAATGTGTCCAAAAAAAAAAAAAAATCCTCTCTTACTCCTCCAAGTGACCTGCTTTATGGAGCCCAGCACACCTCATTTGCATGTGTGTAGTGCAACTTTGTGAGATCATCCAAGACTGTGTGCGTTAAAACCTCACGGATGCCATCTTGGATTTCTTTACAAACCAACCCGCAGGAAAGACAGATATGAAGGCATTTGAAAAGCTGTTCCTATTTTCCCCACACTCCCAGTTGATCTCCTGATCACCGAGATGGCAGGGAGGTGGCGATCGCTTCCGCTGAATGCTTCTCCAAAGGAGGATGGTGCAGGCCTCGTCTTCGTGTGCACTCTCATCTGTAGTCTGATGGTCGAAGAACACCGCATCTTCTGGGAGGCTACTGACATCTGAGTCACCGCATGACGAGACTGGTACGAACCAGAGCGATGGCCCACTGACCTCAGACGCAGAGTCACTCTCGGCGTCCAGTGGCGGTTAAAACTGTGTCGCCGGCTGCAGGTCCCTAACGTGACGGGGCACATCGTCAACCAGGATGGACTGCTGACTCATCACGTCAGTCACTCAGCCCAGCTTATACCTGTCGGTGCACCGGCTTCCCGGCAGCTTCACATAGACAGGATCCCGTTTGGCATACGATCTTTGCTCTTCCTTATTGGCGACAGCTTTGTCAGAGTAGATTCCCTTTTCCCCAGACCCAGTATTCGTAGATCGTGTTTGCAGATGCTGTTCCTGGAGAGACACACTCCTTCGGCATGATGTTGTACCAGTACATGGCTTCTGAGATGGTGCACTACTTCCAGGAATCAATTCTTTTGACGCTGCAATAGCTTTTCTCAGCGATACCATTGCCAGATGGCACATAAGCATATCGGAGTTGCAGCCGCACTCCCCACTCCTCTGTGAAGAACTGCTTGACCTGATGACTGCAGAAGGCTGGATCGTTGTCTGTCAGCACCTTTTTAGGTGCGCCTCTTTCAAAGAACACAGATGACAGCTGGCGAATAATGTAGAAGGAATCCTGGCGTCCGAGTGGTCTCCAGACCGTGAAACATGTAGTTCCACAATTGATGAGAGTGAGGAAGTGATTACCACCGTAATGTATGGTGTCCATGCCCACCCTCTGCCACATGCTGCTCACTCCCAACTGCTCCCTCTTCCACTGTATCAGAGCTGGGTTAATTGACCGGCATATCTCGTAACTTTTCACCACTCTTCTAACATCTGTCTTTTCTACTTCTGGGTCAATCATCTGTCTTTTCTACTTCTGGGTCAATCAATATAGGGTTCGCTTGATCCCAGGGTGCCCACACTACTGATGAATCTCCATGATAAAATCCACAACGGCTGCACACAGTCATTGCAGAGTCTCAGAACCTCTCCAGGTATCATGTTCAATATGCAGTTTTAAAACGATTTGATCTGTAATAGTTTAATAGGTTCAAAACCACTGCCAAATAGTTGACTGGTCAATTATACTGTGCCTATCATTTTGCTGGCCTTAAAAGTCATCTGTACAAGCATGTTCAAGCTTCTGAAAATAACACCCACGGGAGTCAAAATGATTGACAATGCCCAGTCTCAGGTAAGCTCT
The DNA here is from genome assembly GCF_053919585.1 of Euprymna scolopes. Taxonomy (NCBI): domain Eukaryota; kingdom Metazoa; phylum Mollusca; class Cephalopoda; order Sepiida; family Sepiolidae; genus Euprymna; species Euprymna scolopes. The sequence goes on from NC_136508.1 coordinate 743,129, forward strand.
ACAAAGTTTGGCAGGACTGAAAAATTATCTTTGAGTGCACAAAACTTATTAGAAAAATATGTTGATAGAATAATAATGATGTTAATCTAATGTAGTTATCCCTTTTAAATGCAATACTTTAATTTACATTTATTACTCCAAGACAACTACAAGTAGAAAAAATATTCTGTTATTTCCCCACTCACCAAATATAATGCTTCAATATTTATGCACCTTTCATTGCTCGTTTACAATGCCAAATCGAACAAAAAAATATTCTGTTATCCTCATTTAGCCAATATAATACTGTAATGTAAGTAAAAAGACCTTCACAACACTGTGAAAAGTATGGTTAAAATAAAAGTATAAAGAAAATGATTTTCATAATGACACTTTATTTGCTCCTGAACAATGGCGAGTAGAACAAAAAGTTGTTACCTCACTCCATCCCTCATTTAGTATAATAATGACGTAATAGGAAGGAGGCATTATAGCAAAATCAAAGTATGATGAGAAATGATGTTGATAATAATTTTGTTGCTCCCAGAAAACGCCCTTTCCTCACTCATAAAATATACTGTAATTTTAGTTAGGAAGCTTTACAACACTGCCAAAAGTAAGTTAAAATCAAGCTATCAAGAGAAATAATGTTTAAAATAATTATTAATTCTGGACAAATAGGACAAACGGTCTTGTAATTTCTTTCCCTTTCTATTTCAACATAGGAATATTGATTAAATGAATAGTCCAAAGATACTTATATATCAGTTACAAAACGTAATACTGTAATCTTACAATTTTTTACCCTGAACAATGCTGAATAGAACAAATGGTCTTGGTAAATTCCTTCTCCGACCCCCCCCCCCTTCATGTCAACATATTAAGAAGACACATAATGTTGATAAAGACAATTGTTTGAAGTGAGTTAATATAAATTAACAAAAGTAATGCTGGAATCTTACAAATTTTGATCACGGACAATGCCAATTAGAACAAATAATCTTCCCCAATCCCATTTATGTCAACATATTAACATACATCTCGTCAGCGTCAGACAAGGCTAAACTATTTGCCAAGAACTTTGCAGCTAATTCTACCCTATGCGACGAAGGCCATCAACTCCCCATATTTCCTTCTATAACACAGAACACGCTAGGTAACATACAAATATCTGTGCATGAGGTCGCCAAGCTAATCAAGAACCTTGATTCCAGTAAAGCAACTGACCCTGACGGCATCCCAATTATAGTGTTAAAAAAGCTTCAACCAGAACTTGCTCCCATACTTACGAAACTGCTTAAGCGTTGCCTTAAGGAGAAGTGCTTTCCGACTCCCTCGAAAACCTCGTCAGTATGCCCTGTATTTAAGAATTCAGGTGATAAGTCATCTCCCTCTCAGTACAGACCAATAAGTCTCCTGTGTGTTATGAGTAAGTTGCTGGAATCCATATCAAATAGAGAAATAGTCAACCATCTCAGCAGAAATAACCTTTTTAGTGACACACAATATGGTTTCCGCTCTGCAAGATCTACCGCAGATGTGCTAACGGTTATATCTCACAGGATTAGTGAATCTCTTGACAAAGGCTTCCTTTCTAGGGCAATTGCTCTTGACATATCAAAGGCCTTTGACAAGGTATGGCATAAGGGCCTACTTCACAAGATTTCCAGCTACGGTATAACTGGAAATGTTTTCTCAATCATTAAATCATTTCTCTCCGATAGGCTCATAAGAGTAGTGGTCGATGGACAAAAATCAGAGGCCTGCAGTATTAATGCTGGAGTCCCTCAAGGGTCAATCCTTGGCCCAAATCTCTTCCTGATCTACATCAATGATCTCCCTAAACACATACTTAAATCATTCAATCATTCATTGACATCTATGCTGATGATACGACCATCTACGGCAACACATCAAAGGCTGTAATTGACAAAGTTCTCTCTGATTCTCTCTCCTCTGATCTCGAGCGCGTGGTTCAGTGGGGGAAGATGTGGCTGGTTACCTTTAATGCATCTAAAACCAAACTCCTATCTTTACATCATCAACGCTCTGATCCCCATCTGGCATCAATTGAAATGGATGGCTCTCGTCTAGGAGAAGCCCCATGTTTTGATAAGCTTCTGGGTTTGTCCTTTACTCCTGATCTGAAATGGAACACATACATCAAGTCTGTTGCCAAGGTCGCTGGAAAGATGATAGGATCCTTCTACCGCTCCAGAAGATATCTCACTACTGATGCAATTCTCTATCTATATAAAAGCCAAGTACGTCCAAGGATGGAGTACTGCTGCCATATCTGGGCAGGAGCTGCTAAAAACAGCCTATCCTGCCTTGACAGAGTACAAAATAGACTTTGTGGCTTAATGGGGGATGCACTTTTCTCTACCCTGCAACCTCTCTCCCACAGAAGAGATGTTGCGAGCCTATCCTTGTTTTATCGTTATTTCCATGGCAGGTGCTCGTCTGAACTCCAATCTCTGGTCCCCTCTTGCCAATCTTTCACGAAAAACACCCGTCTAGCTGAATCCACTGGGAAAAATTTTCCCCACTCTTTATCTGTGCCTAACTCAAAACATAGATTCCATGAACAAAGCTTCTCTCTTAGAACTGCACGCCTGTGGAACTCTGTTCTGTCTGCCTGCTTCCACCTGACTACAACCTGGATGTCTTCAAGTCCAACGTAAACAAATTCCTGATGAACCACCCCCTTAAGTGAACACTTCATTAGATCTCCACACTAACGTACTGTACTTGCAATAACCCTTATCCCTGAGTGGCTTCCGGGCCTTGACAAGTGGTGACCATCGGGTAAAAAAAAAAAAAAAAAAAAATACATACTGTTGATAATGTTGGCAGCTGGTTTGGCTGCCCCATACCCAACGTTACAATCTTCAATGGGAAAAGCCACATTCATGTGAAGTGTGTGGATATATATATATATATATATATATATATATATATTTTGATAAAGGCAATAGACCGAATATGTCAGTAGGTATCACAAACTAGCCTAGTTTAGGATGCGGAGACTGGTAAAGTTAAATTTCCCTTAACTTCAACTTGCGATATCTCGTTTATTTTTTGGGTAATTTTGATAAAGTTTTGATTTAAATAAAATTTAATCTTTTTGCTTTATAGATACATAATTCTTTTTGTTGTGTCTTTAATAGTTTTTTTTTTTTTTTTCAGGTTACTTCAAGTTATGTCATTAATTTTGGTGAACGCAGCTTTATTTTTTACACAAAAAAAATGTTGGTGTTTTTCAAATTTGGTGCGTGTGATATTATGAGTCTCTAGGTATAAAAAAATAGTACCATTTTAAAGAAAAAAATGTCACTTATCAATATGGTGAGCTTAAAAAAGGGTTTTGTTTTTCACAAAAAAAATTCAACTTGAAAACTTCAGTGAGAGAAATATGAAATAAATTCAATTGAAAAAAATCCGAAAATCACACCATTTTGTAGAGAAATATCTCCTCTTTAATAATCTGTTGGTGTCATATTACTAAGCTCACAAATCAAGGAGCGCCACTAATAAAAGTTACTGTACCTGTACATGAAGATTTACAACTTAATCCCAAGTGGCATATGAAGTATCATCACAAAAATCAACTGCCAGCAACAGGACTCAATGAAAACTTAAACAAACAACTTATTTCACAGTTTTCAATCAAAGTTCTTAAGTGAGTTTGTTTTTGTTTATTTAAAAGTTATAGAAAGTTATTGTTTAAAATAATAAAACAAGCGCATCAATAAAAAAATGAAAATTTACAATTTAAAAACTAATTTCAGTTGTTTATTTTCTATATCTTTCAAACTTTCACAAGTTCTTTGCTTTATCTCCTTTCGGTTGGATAAACTACAGCATTGTTAAATTATCTTTTAAAAATTAAACTGGATACATTTTAAATAAAAAAAAAAAAAAACATTTTTAGTTGCATGCGACTGACGGAAATTGTTTTTTTTTTTTCATTAAAAAAAAATGTGCCTGATTTTTTTTGTTTACTTCTTTCTCTTATGTTCTGTAGGGCGTTTTCGATATATCTAACATTTTGTTAAATTATTTTTGTTTAATTAAACTGTACAGTTACATTACTTTAAAAAAACATTTAACAAAATATAGCTAAGTTTTAAGTTACGTTCAACATGTCATGTGTAAATAAAAAAATTAATTTCACGTAAAAATTTGCATTTTTTTTTTTTATGTTCTATCGGGCGTTTTTGATAAATTTGAAGATTTTTTAAAATTATTTTTTAATTACATTGTACATTACTTAAAAAATGATAACTGAAAATATAATTAAGTTATATGCACGTGGCGCATAAATGAATTAATTAATTTCACTGTAAAAATCATTATTTTTTTATTTAATAATTCCCGAGACAGTAATTCTACAGTTACTCGCCAAAAATGGAGACGTCATTTTTTTTTCGCGCACCTGTCGTTAAAATCCGAGGGAGAAATTAGTATTTTAAACTATGGCCGAAGTAAGAAATAAATAACAAAAAAAAAAATTAAACTAGATATTAATTACTTCCGGAAAGAACTATGAAAAAAGTAAATAAAGAAAGTGAAAGAGAACATATCCGTAATTATTCAATTGAAAATGTTTCGATTTAATTAATGAAAACGGAAATGTTTTTCATGAAACGTATATATATTTTCATTATTAAAAACAAAATGAAAAAATTATTAAAAACAGAAAATGAAAACGACATATTCATAATTGTCTAAACTGGGCAAACGATAATTTTAATAAAACAATTTTGTAATGAAAGCAACATTAGGTTTTTATAAAAGAGTGTTTTTTTTTCCGAACAAATAAATAATTTTAATGAAACATTTTTTTGAATTAAATCAACTTTAAAGGGTCAACAACAAATTAATTTACATGAAACCGAAAAATCATTATTTAGTTTATTTTTTTTTTTGTTATTTATTTCATGCTTCAGTCATAGTTTAAAATACTGATTTCTCCCTCGGATTTTAACGACAGGTGCACGAAAAAAAATGACGTCTCCATTTTCGCAGATAAACTGTAGAAGTACCACCCCGAGACCTATATCTTATATCAGGTGTTTTTGATAAACTTGAACTGAGATGTCTCAAGGTTGTGTTAGGTGTCAAAATCAACACCAGTGGAAATAAAGTTCAACTGGAAGCTGCTCTCTTAGACCACTTGAGAAGAAATTCAGTTAATTCATTTCCACCTCAAAAGCAACAAAAAAGTCCCTTAGTGAGTGCTGAACATTCAGATAACTCCTGCAGTTGTGATGAAGAACCATCTCAGGATATCTTCAGTTATGAGCATCAAGGACAATGGGTTGCTGTCTACCAACTTTTACATTGGCCAAGTCATTGAGGTTATATCTATATCCAGTGCTGTAATAAAATTTTTTATCGCAAACCAAAGGCAGAAAAGATTTTTTTCGATGGCCTTTGTCAGATGACATTGCACAGGTAAAGTCAACATTTGTTTACAGGTGGGGTTTTGAGGTAATGCCAGTTTCAAGTGATGGTAGGATTTGGAGTGTTCTTGATTGCAGAACCATACCATTAGTACCATAGCAGAAGCTTATGAAAGAATTCTGAGAGAAAATCAATAAGGAAAGGAATTGTAGTAAGACCTCTGCCTATATCTTACTTGTTTACTTGTCTTTTAAGTTAAAATTTTTCAATGCTTGAAAAAAAAATGACGTGTGACTTTTTGTATAACAAATTTCTAAATCTTATTGTTGTCGCCCCCTTTTTTGGCAAATTTCAATTCCCCAAAGTAAAAATATTTCTGTGGCAAAAAGTTTTGTTATTAGAAACAAGGCAAACATTTTTTTTAATTCCTCACCCCAAAATTTTTAAAGTTGCAAAGTTTTAAGCTTCTACCTCCAATCGTTACATTTTTATAGCAATTTCAGTAGCGTATACTTTTGACTCATTTTTTTTTAACCCTTTTTTTGCCCTTTTTATCAAATTGTCTGTTCGACTGCTTTTACATGGTTCATAATTGAGTGGTTTTATCAATTTATAATTAAAAGAAAAAATTATCTTGATCTCTAATGTGTTATGAATCATACTAAGAAGATTCATTAGCTATTGAAATGAAATTGATATGAACAGTTAAAGTTGTATTTCCGTGTCATATTTGCACTTTTTCCCGTTGGTAGTGGGATTTTGCCTAGTGTTTTGGTTGGTTTCAACTAATAATTATTGCGTTCATTAGTATTAATTTTCATTTACCACAAGATGACATTACATTTATAAGGATTTTTCACTTGTTAGTAGCTTACATTTTTAGTTATACACTATGAAATTTAGTTTCTAGACCATGATAGCAAATTTTCAACTTTGAACGATCATAACTTGATGGCTAATTGAGCTACCAAAATAAATTTGGTGCGTTTGTTCATGGTTTACAAAAATCTATATGACCACATTCATTTCTTTTTAGATAAAAATTAAAATAAAATTTTGGTTTGGGATACCTAATGTCAGTTACCAAAAGTAATGCTGTAATCTTATAATTTTTAATTCTAGAGTAGAACAAATGGCTTCGCTCAATTCCTAATCCCCCCTCCATTCCATATTAAGAATATACATAATGTTGATAAAGACGACAGTTCGAAGTAATCCTTGCCTGATATATCTATCAAAGCAAAGGTTCTGCTTGATAAGACAGGGGAGGTGTGGTTGAGAAACCCTTACCTCACTATAGACTCCTCCAGCTGGTTCAGAAAGAGAGGTGTTGTTGGGGATTAACGCTATTATATAAAAAAGAAGAAAACAAAAATAAGATCGGAAAATACACTAATTGGTTTAATTATTTATTTGTTAAAAAAGTCTTATAATTTCACTTATTTTTGTATGAAATTTTAACTTATCTAAGAGGTAGAGATTCATTAATTAGAAGTGACACTTTCTATGTTGATGATGGGACCAGATCATAATTATTTCAAATTGCCTCAGTCTAGAAGAATTTCTTCTTCATGAATCAAGTATATATCACGAAAATCAACCGGTTTTTAGATTTTCAAAAACAAAATAATAAATAAATATAAATATATGATATTAATAAATAACATATAATGACTATACATTCTTTGTGAAAGAATTACATATACATACTTCATCAAACAATCTCCACATTACATACTAAACTGTTTCATTTCTTATCAGCCAATTTCATTTATTTTGTTTTTGTTTTAAATATGTAAGTAGTTATGAGGAGAGGGAATATACTAATTCAAATTTTCTAATGTTATAAAGTTTTTCATAAGACAGTGGATGGGTGTTTCCTTGATTCTGAAATTTGAAGAAAAGAAAACCTAAAATATTTTATGGCTACCTTTTTTTAATAGTTAAATCGTTTTTTTATATTTTATCTTGAGCAATGCCGAGACAAAGGTCATGCTTTTTTTTATTTTTATTATTATTATTATTATTATTATTATTATTATTATAATAATAATAATAATAATAATAATAATAATAATAATAATAATAATAATTGTTGTTGTTGTTCTGGTGCTTTCCTGCGAGGACACTAAATGTTTTCTACTACTATCTAGGTTTTTTTTTGCTTTGCAAGGACATAATTGGCTGTCTCTTAAATTTCTCTTATTTTTGGATGTTTTAAAACTTTATTTCGATTTTTCTCATTATGTACTGAATATTTGTTAATGAAACCTACATAAAACTTATTCTTTATTTCATTCTAAACACTTTTTTTTTTTTTTTTTCAGAGATTCCAAATTTTTGAAAAAGTTATATAAAAGTTTCTATTCTGAAATTTAAGATTTTTTTATTTTTAGGAGGAGAAATACTGATAAAGAGACATGTATATACCAATAGAGTATGGCAAAAAAAAAACTATTTATACTAAAACACTCTGACTGTCATTGTTGGTTTGTTTGTTACATTATTTGAGGATATATTTTAATACTAATAAACCAGATGGGTAGGGGTGGAGGGTTAAAAACTTATTTCCATTAGTGCTTTGGAGATCTCCTTGTGTAGATTGGTGAATTTTTTTTAAAACCAACACATTTCAGTTGAAAACATTATTATCTAATCACGTGTCAAAGGTACGATAAGTTACTTTTCTACTTACACAGACAAGTTTTTTAAATGTCACCACAGCATTTTTTAATCCAACGGCATAAATTCATAATGAAAAAAGGCCCATTGGAGAAATAATGGCTGTTTTGGGAATATCGTCTGGGTGCATTTTGATTTGATGGTATGCTGAAATTAAATCTATTTTAGAAAATTGTTGTTTATTTGCAAGTTTCGTGGTAAATGAATTTATATTGGCTGTGGAGTATCTATCAATTTACTGCACGGTAGTCACCACAACAAGGACAAGATGTAGTGGGCTTGACCATTCACTATTTGATGGAGTTACCACACCTTCATTTAGGAGTTTTTAAAAGTCTTCTTCAGTCGCTTTTAGATTTTTAGCAGATAATTGTCTGGACTTTGCAAAAACTGGTGAGTGGCTATCTGTGTCTATCCTGTTATGAACACCACAGTAATTTTTACTAGTGTTTGTGTGTGAGAAAGTAATTTCCGGATATTTATCAAGGCTGGTTTGAATAAATGAAGGTAGTTCCACTTTGTTGATGATCACATTAACTGGAAAAACTGTAGTTAATTTCAAATTTTTCCTGGTTGCAGTTAATGGGTCATAAGTTTTTTTTTATTTCTACAGTCAATTGTTAAACCGAATTTGTTTAAAAAATCAGATCCAAGGAGTGGGTGGGTGATATCAGCGATCACGAATATCCAAGAAAAGGATCTCAAATTCGGTATTCCAATTTCTAGGATTGCTTGTCCATGGCATTTTATTTTCTCTCTATGAGCAGTAGAAAGGGACACTGGTGTTGGGTTTAATGTGATATTGTTTATAATTGAGGCTGGTTTTATTGAAATACTTGTACCGTATCCACTATAAACTTTAATATGGGTGTCCCTAATCATGTAGGGACAACCATAGATTTGTAGTAGTGGTGAACCCATAGGAACAGACGTGGTTCATGCACTTAGTTTTCCGAGTCGCTTGGTGTAAGAGTAGCTGGCCGCGAGCTTGGTAGCATCTTATCATTCTTTTTCTTAGGCAATTTGCACCACGGTTTGCATGTCCTTGCCTGGTTATCCAAGTAGATATGTGCTTCGCACTCTTTAGCTTTCTGTTCCGGAAAATATGGTTTTATTCGCACAGGAATAGACATAGTGTTCTTATTCGTTTCAATTCTTTTTGCAGCTTGCTGAGCGACAAATGCTGTTTTTTCTTCTTTTTTTTTTTTCTTTTTTATCAAGGCCCGGAAGCCACTCAGGGATAAGGATTATTGCAAGTACATTACGTTAGTGTGGAGATTTGATGAAGTGTTTAATTAAGGGGGTGGTTCATTAGGAATTTGTTAACATTGGACTTGAAGACATCCAAGTTGTAGTCCGGAGGGAAGCAGGTAGACGGAACAGAGTTCCACAGGCGTGCAGTTCTAAGAAAGAAGCTTTGTTCATGGAATCCGCGTTTTGATTTAGGCACAGATATAGAGTGGGGGAAATTTTTCACAGTGGATTCAGCTAGACGGGTGTTTTTCGTGAAAGATTGGCGAGGGGGGATCAGAGATTGGAGTTCAGACGAGCATCTACCATGGAAATAACGATAAAACAAGGATAGGCTCGCAACGTCTCTTCTGTGGGAGAGAGGTTGCAGGGTAGAGAAAAGGGCATCCCCACTAAACCACTAAGTCTATTTTGTACTCTGTCAAGGCAGGATAGGCTGTTTTTAGCAGCTCCTGCCCAGATATGGCAACAGTATTCCATCCTTGGACGTACTTGGCTTTTATATAGATAGAGAATTGCATCAGTAGTGAGATATCTTCTGGAGCAGTATAAGGATCCCACCATCTTTCCAGCGACCTTGGCAACAGACTTAATGTACGTGTTCCATTTCAGATCAGGAGTAAAGGTCAAACCCAGAAGCTTGTCAAAACACTGAGCCTCACCCAGACGAGAGCCATCCATCACAATTGATGCCAGCTGGGGATCAGAGCGTTGATGATGCAAGGATAGGAGTTTGGTTTTGGATGCATTAAAGGAAACCAGCCACATCTTCCCCCACTGAACCACGCGCTCGAGATCAGAGGAGAGAGAATCAGAGAGAACTTTGTCATTTACAGCCTTTGATGTGTTGCCATAGATGGTCGTATCATCAGCATAGATGTCAACGAATGATTTAAGTATGTGTTTAGGGAGATCATTGATGTAGATCAGGAAGAGAGTTGGGCCCAGGATTGACCCCTGAGGGACTCCAGCATTTATATTGCAGGCCTCCGATGTTTGTCCATCTACCACTACTCTTATGAGCCTATCGGAGAGAAATGATTTAATGATTGAGAAAACATTTCCAGTTATACCGTAGCTGGAAATCTTGTGAAGTAGACCCTTATGCCATACCTTGTCAAAGGCCTCTGATATGTCAAGAGCAATTGCCCTAGAAAGGAAGCCTTTGTCAAGAGATTCACTAATCCTGTGGGATATAACCATCAGCACATCTGCGGTAGATCTTGCAGAGCGGAAACCATATTGTGTGTCACTAAGAAGGTTATTCCTGCTGAGGTGGTTTACTATTTCTCTATTTGATATGGATTCCAGCAACTTACTCATAACACACAGGAGACTTATTGGTCTGTACTGAGAGGGAGATTACTTATCACCTGAATTCTTAAATACAGGGCAAACTGATGAGGTCTTACAGGGAGTCGGAAAGCACTTCTCCTTAAGGCAGCGCTTAAGCAGTTTCGTAAGTATGGGAGCAAGTTCTGGTTGAAGCTTTTTTAACACCATAATTGGGATGCCATCAGGGCCAGTTGCTTTACTGGAATCTAGGTTCTTTATTCTTTTATGTCATTCAGCAAATGTATGAGTTCATCAGCTAATTTTCCTAGTTGTGTAGGTGTTAAGTCTTTTTGTAATCGCTATCGACAACATCTCTTGCAAGTATGACGAAGGCCGGCCTGTTATAGTTGTCGTTGACATTAATTTGTCGAGTAGCTACGGTTTTGTTCGCTCATACAACTCAATTAGCACATATTTTATCTCTTCATAGTTTTTCTATTCTAATACTGATATCAGTATTTTTGCAACGACTTCTTCAGGCAGAGAGGATATAACTGTGACGAACTTTGTAGTGGAGGCTGTTATATTACGCAGGTGGAATTTGTCTTCCAAAATACAAAACTAGCCATTTACTGCAGTCTCCATGAATTCTGGCATTTTAATGTTTATTTGTTGGAGGTAAGCTTCTTCCATGTTTTTGTGTGTGTGTGTATATATATATATATATATATATATATATATATATATATATGGGTGCCCGGCGTTGCCGGGTGTCTGAAGGTGTGTGTTGAGCAAAAAAAAAACAAAGTGGTAGTAGGAAGGCAGGCTCAAACCTGTACTACAAAGGAGGAAAAGAATGGGGAAAAAAACGTGATGTCTTTGCTGTTACGACCACCGCCAAACCGGAAGTGATGTAGGTTTAAATTAAGGCTAGACAGTCGAAAAGAGGGGATGACTTTAAAAAATATAAGCAAAAAAAGCGACCCCCTCCCTGTAGAAAAGTGCCCAGTTGAGGGTGAAGAAATAAATGTTTTTAGCCAATTTTTCGGTATTTGTCGTTTGAAGGGTCGAGCTTCAAAATGATACTGATCTTGTAAAAATACGTTGTCTCTGTCGAAAGTTTTAGGCAGACATGCAAACATACATACATAGATTTATATAATTGTAGCTCAAATTTTCGACCCAAACGGATTAAAAATCTTGCCCTATCTCTGTATACCCTTTATGTAAAATTTCAATATTTAGACCAGAAATTGTCTGAGTAATTTAGTAGAGACTGCAGAGGTCAATTTTTTTTTAACTTTGACCCCTATTATGACCCCTTAACATTTATTGTTTTAGACTCAAATCAAGTTATTAAGTTAGATCAATGCTCCAGGAACATATATCTAAAACTTTAAGTGTTTAGACCTAAAATTAGTGGAGGAGTTTGATAGAGTTCTCAAAGGTCAAATCGTTGAACTTTGACCCCTTAACAGCCAAATTTCTGCCCGAAAACGAATTACAAAGATTTTCCCAAATCTCAATACTCTGTATATCAAATTTCGAGTCTGTAGACTGAAAGTTGCTGGAATCTGTGTAGAGAAGTAGCCAACCACCTCAGCAAAAATAATCTCCTCAGTGACATGCAATATGGTTTCCATTCTACTAGATCTACAGCAGATGTACTAACAGTTATATCTTATGAGATTAGCAAATGTCTTGATGGAGGCTTCTGTTCTACGAAAATTGCTCGACATATCAAAGGCCTTTGATAGGGTATGACATAAAGATCTACTCCACAAAATCTCCAGCTACGGTATAGCTGCAAATGTCTTTTCACTTATTAAATCATTACTCTCTGATAGGTTTATAAGAGTAATGATTGATAGGCAGAAATATGAAGCTCACAGTATTAATGCTGCAGTCCCTCAGAGGTTCATCCTGGGCCCAACTCTCTCCCTGATTTACATTAATGATCTTCCAAATCACATCCTAAGATCATTCATAGACATTTATGCTGACAGCACTACCGTCTATGGCAACACTTCAAAGGCCTTAAAATACCAAATTCTCTCTCCTCTGATCTTGATCATGTGGTGCAATGGGGAAAGAGGTGGCTGGTTAATTTTAATGCATCCAAAACCAAGCTTCTATCTTTACATCATCAACGCTCTGATCATTGTCTGGCATCAATTGAAATGAATAGCTCGTCTTTGGGAGGCTCTATGTTTTGACAAGCTTCTGTGTCTGACCTTTACTCCTGATCTGAGATGGAACACATACATCAAATCCGTTGCCAAGGGTGCTGGAAAAATGGTGGGATCGTTCTACTGCTCCAATAGATATCTCACTGCTGATGCAATTCTCTACCTGTATAAGAGCCAAGTACATCCAAGGATGGAGTTCTGTTGCCACATCTGACAGCTGATCCTGCCCTGACAGAGTTCAAAATAAACTTCACAGCCTAGTGAGGGATGCCCTTTTCTCTTCCCTGCAACCTCTTTACCACAGAAGAGATGTTGCAAACCTGTCTCAGTTTTATCGTTATTTTCATGCCAAGTGTTCATTTGAGCTACAATTTATGGTCCCCCTGGCATGACTTTCATAAAAAATACTCGTCTAGCTGAAACCACTATCAATAATTTCCCCCACTCTTTATCTGTGCCTAAACCTAAATGTAAATCCCATGAACAAAGCTTCTTTCTTAGAACTGCACACCTGTGTAACTCTGTTCCGTCTTCCTGCTTTCCAACTGACTACAGTATGGTTGTCTTCAAGTCCAATGTGAACAAGTTCTTGATGAGCTACCCCTTAAGTAATCCAATTTATCAAATTTCCACTAATGACGATCCCTATGATATTTTCCCACTGACTACTGTACACTCATTAACCCTTATCCTCGTGGGGCCTCCGGGCCTAAATGGTAACTCCTTTGTAAAAAAAAAAAAAAAAAAAAAAAAAAGAAAAAACTTCATAAGCCTCATGTTGGCTGTTAGCCTATCTTACTGAACTGGGCTAATGCATCCACCTTTCATTTTAGTGGTTTTATATCCGGGCATATTGTTACAGGTGGATTAGGTTTTTTAATTCTTTTGCACCTTTGCTTAAAGCCACACCATCTGCAATTATTTTCCCAGTTTCTGCTCAGGCTCATTCCTGTAAATTGGTTCACATAGTAGCATGGTTGATAAGATGTTGGACTTTCCACATCTTCGTTGTATGTATCTTGAATGTCTTTTTCTGTGTGTTTTCTTGGGCACGTGACCTCTTTTTGGTGGAATTACTTGATTTCCTTTTGGTTTACTTTTGGGAAGGGGGGGCGGTGACACAAACAGGAATAGAGAGAAAGAGAGAGCGATACTGTGACTGGGGTGTCGGTAGAATTATTCATCTAGATTATTTCCACTAGGTTGTGGGCGTTCAGAGGATGAGAGGGTGTTGCCCATCTAGTAATTATAGCAGAAATGTTCGGGGGAGGGCCGGGTTTTCCGACATTATAGTTCAGTTGTGATTCTGCATTGCACAAAGAAATAATCTATTACTATTGCTATTAATAATCTATCCTGTTGGATAAAAAACATTCTTTTTCTGATCAACTGTGCACAAAAATAAACTAAGAAAGAACTTTGATTTCAAGACTTGTCAGACAATCAATAAAGAAAGGTATATATTCTTTTAAATAAAGTAAAATGAGATTTCCCCTTTTTATTTATTGGCATAGTTTTCCCACCAACAGTTGCATATTTAGCATATTGGTTGCTGTTTTCAGAAACTATCGATTTGTTTCATTAAATTTTTTGCTTGATACTTTCTCTTACAATAGTCATCTACAATACAGAAAGTTGGGCAAATTTTCACTCTCACACTCATATCTACTATAACTGCTACCAACAGCAAGCAATTTTTATTTGATACTGTTCTGGGGTATTAACATTCCTATATTTATGATAGTATAGATTCATCTGGCACTATGTAATCCAGACATTTTTGCCATTGAGCAGAAAGCACACACATAGTTTAACCGCTCGCAGTGAACACCAGGTCTCTTTTAACATGAATATTCAACTGGATTTTTGCTATGAAATAGGATTTTAATTCGTTTTATTATTCCAAATTCTTCTGGACTCAGAATTCTTCATATTTTTTTCTTCTCAAGAGAGTTAAAATAAATTTTCAATTGTATTTCGTTCTCTGTGGAAAATTGAACATTTTTCTGTTAAAACCACATGTAAGTGATTTATTTTTTCTTTGTGAATATTAATTTGGCATATCTTCTCTGTAAAGTCGCGGTTTTTCTGTTTAGCATTTCTTAGACCCAGATTTGTCTTGCAGAGTCTATTTATTTTTCAAAATGGAAGAGCTATCAAGACAGTTAGTTGAAATGATACGTTTACAGCAGACTCAGACTTTGGAATTACAGAAACAAAGAGAAGAAGAAAGAAGTGAAAGAGAAAGAAAAGAAGAAAGAGAAAGAAAAGAAGAAAGAGAAAGAGAAAGAAAAAAAAGGCAATTCAGAAAAAAAAAAATGCTGTAAATGCAAACACAAGCAAAGAAAAAATTGGAATTATTAAACTAAAGTAATAGTGAAGAAAGACAACAACGAATCAGACCAGAATGTTTTTTCACAAACTGCGATTTGGTCAGCATTAGAAACATTTCATTATCGTCCTGGAGAGGAGTGGACTTTTGAAGCCTATTTTTGCAGATTTAGTGATGTATTCAGTATTGATTGTAAGTCATGGAGTGAGCAGATGAAGGTTCATCTTTTATTACAAAAACTGGGAGCTGCAGAATATGATAAGTTCATGGACTACATCATCCCTAAACAGATGAGCGAATTGTCCTTTGACGAGACAGTGAAATCTTTGATGGAATGATACTGTCCAAAAATCAGTTTATTCCATAAAAGATGGAGATGCATCAACCTGACACGCAAAGAAGACCAAGATTACACCACATTTGCTTCAGTTGTAAATACACTGTGACGACTTCAGACTATCCTCATTGACAATCAACATCTTTAACGTCTTGATTTTCATTCTTGAATGAAAATCAGGACATTAAAGATGTTAGTGTTGACCAAAGACGCTGAACTAAGATGCTGGGCACTAAACAGATTGGAAAAGAAACTAAATATAACCTTTCAACAATTGACTGAGGAATGCCAAAGAATCATCTGTGAGAAGCAAAATTCCAAAAATATAGAGGAGGCAGGTGTTGCACACATTAGAAAGGTATGAAGTAACAATAAAAACTTACTCCCCAAACAGTCAAGTGAAAGTCAACCCTCCAGAAAAATCCTAAAAGAAGCCTGAGTGACCTATGGCTGTTATCCATGTCAAAGATGTGGAGAATTCCGCTGGCAGAAGGATTGTCCATACCGGTCCCGGAAATGTGATCAGTGAACCCTCAACGAACACAAAGCCTCACATTGCAGAGCAAATAAAAACAATGACGACTCAAGCGGAGAACGAAAATGTACGGAAGTACGTTATGGTAAAAATTGGGGACAAGAATGTTAGACTTCAACTTGACAGTAATTCGGATATGTCCATGTGCAAAATCGGAAAACCAAAGATGATGAGAACCAAGAAAGTTGCTCATTCAATAAGTGGAGAAAGAATAAGATTCGAAAGTGAGGGTACCACTAACATAACGTTGAAGGAAAAAACACTGAATCTCAAGATGTTTATATTATAAAACACTATATCTTTCAACGGATAATTGTCACGATGTTGAGCGACCTTGATTTTTCTATTGGATACCTTGACGATATTCTAATAATATTTGGTCAACACTAAGCCTTCTTTACATACACTCGCTGTAGTTACTGCTTTGACGAATCTATAGACCAAGATAGAAAACACATTTTTCAGGTATTCAAAAAGATAAACGAGTACAACTTCACACTTAAAGACATCAAATATGAATTTTTTCTTGACCAAATAAAATATCTAGATAGATAGGAATGGTAGACGGCCCTATCCAGAAAGGTCCATAGCAATAAAAATATGCCAGAGCCACATGACATAACAACACTGCAAAGTAATTATACTATCAAGCCTTCATTGCTAATATGCACACATTGCGTGTACTTTTAAATGAATCATTTTGGAAGAATAAAGTTTGGAACTGAACCACAAAATGCAAAATGGTGTTCGAAAAGCTAAAAGAGGTGCTCACATCGGAACTATTCCTGACCCATTACAACCCAGATTTAGACATCGTTGTTGTTGTGGGTGAGGTCAGTAATGAGGTCTATAGCTGTGGCTTCAGCGCTAAAAAATGAAGCATAGTCTAGTCATCGCTTCACTAAGGTAATATGATTGGATAGGACTCCGTATCCAATTCTGTTGCTGTTTTTGAAACCATCTGTATAGATATGCTGATGGTTTGGATATTTTTTCTGAATGTTAAGGAGTCTTTTTGATACTTTAATGGATGAGTTCGATTTTTTGGGAGCTTGTTTAGATCAAAGATAATTTCAGGTTGTTTTAGTAGCCAGAATAAAAGGCTTAGTTGGTTGACATCATGAATGTTGGCGATTGTTATACCTGCGTCATCCACTGGTGGTTTTGTATGGAGAACAAAAGGTTTTATGGGATGGATTTGTTGGTTGTGATTTTTTTCTATCATCATTTTTTTCTATCATAGTGAGTTTGCAATACAGTTGTAAGTAGTATTGTCTGGGCAAGAGAGGATTTTGGTCAAGTATTGTAAGGCTAGTTTGTCGCGTCGAATTGATAATGGGGTTCAGAGTTTCTGCTTAGAGACTTAATGGGGGAAGTTTGGAAGGCTCCCAGTGCAACCTGAGGCCCTGATGTTGAACGATGTCTAATATCTTTATGTATGACTTTCTGGTGGCATCGTAAATGAAGCTGCCATAATCTAGTTTTGATCGCACTAGTAATCTATATAACTCTAATAGGGTTTGTCTGTCCGCTCCTCAATTTATTTGCCAATTAATGGAATAGATTCACCAATGAGTGACCAATCAATGGAAAACATTCACCAATGAGTGACCAATTAATAGCATACGTCAACCAACGAGCTACCAATTAATGGCATACATTCACCAATGAGCAACCAATTAATGGCATGCATTCACCAATGAGTAATCAATTAATAACATACATTTACTAATGAGCAACCAATTAATGGCATACATCCACCAATGAGCAACCAATTAATGGAATACGTACACTAATGAGCGACCAATTAATGGCATAAATTCACCAATGAGCGACCAATTAATGGCATATGTTCACCAATGAGCAACCAATTAATGGCATACATTAACAAATGAGCAACCAATTAATGGCATACGTTCACCAATGAGCAACCAATTAATGGCATACATTCACAAATGAGCAACCAATCGATGGCATATGTTCACCAATGAGCAACCAATTAATGGCATACGCCACCAATTAGCGACAAATTAATGCAATACATTCACCAATGAGCAACCAATTAATGGCATACGTTCACCAATGAGCAACCAATTAATGGCATACATTCACACATTGAACAACCAATTAATGGTATACATTCACCAATCAGTGAGCAATTAATGGCATACGTTCACTAATGAGCAACCAATTAATGGCATACATTCACCAATGAGCGACCAATTAATGGCATACGTTCATCAATGAGCGACCAATTACTGGCATACATTCACCAATGAGCAACCAGTTAATCGCATACATTCACCAATGAGCAACCAGTTAATCGCATACATTCACCAATGAGCAACCAATTAATGGCATACGCCCATTAATGAGCAACCAATTATTGGCATACATGCACCAATTACCAACCAATTAATGGCATACGTCCACACATGAGTAACCAATATATGGTATACATTAACCAATGAGCAACTAATTAATGGCATACATTCACCAATGAGCGACAACTTAATGGCATACACCCACTAATGAGCAACCAATTAATGGCATACATTCACCAATGAGCACCCAATTAATGGCATACAGTCACTAATGAGCAACCAATCGATGGCATACGTCCACCAATGAGCAACAAATAAATGGCATGCATTCACACATTGAGCAACCAATTAATGGCATACGTTCACCAATGAGCAACCAATTAATGGCATACGTTCACCAATGAGCAAACAATTAATGGCATACGTCCACCAATGAGCAACAAATAAATGGCATACATTCACACATTGAGCAACTAATTAATAGCATACGTTCACCAATGAGCAAACAATTACTGGCATACATTAACTAATGAGCAACCAATTAATGGCATACGTACACCAATGAGCAAACAATTAATGGCATACATTCACACATTGAGCAACCAATTAATGGCATACGTCCACCAATGAGCAACCAATTAATGGCATACATTCACCAATGAGCAACCAATTAATGGCATACCTTACCCAATTAGCAACCAATTAATGGAATACGCCCACCAATGAGCGACCAATTAATGCCATACGTCCACCAATGAGCAACCAATTAATGGACATTTCAACCAATTAATGGCATACAATCACCAATGAGCAACTAATTAATTGCATACGTCCACCAATGAGCAACCAATTAATGGCATACGTTAACCAATGAGCGACCAATGGCATACGTCAACCAATGAGCGACCAATTAATGGCATACATTCACCAATGAACAACCAATTAATGGCATACATTCACGAATGAGAAACCAATTAATGGAATACGTCCATCAATATGCGACAAATTAATGGCATACATTCACCAATGAGCAACCAATTAATGGCATACGTCCACCAATGAGCAACCAATTTATGGCATACTTTCACCAATGAGTGACCAATTAATGGCATACGTTCACCAATGAGCGATCAATTAATGGCATACATTCACCAATGAGCGACCAATTACTGGCATACATTCACCAATGAGCGACCAATTACTGGCATACATTCACCAATGAGCGACCAATTACTGGCATACATTCACCAATGAGCGACCAATTAATGGCATACATTCACCAATGAGCGACCAATTAATGGCATGCATTCACCAATGAGCAACCAATTAATGGCATACCTTCATCAATGAGCGACCAATTAATGGCATACGTCCACCAATGAGCAACCAATTAATGGCATACGTCCACCAAGGAGCAACCAATTAATGGCATACGTTCACCAATGAGCAACCAATTAATGGCATACATTCACTAATGAGCAAACAATTAATGGCATACGTTCACCAATGAGCAACCAATTAATGGCATACGTCCACCAATGAGCGACCAATTAATGGCATACATTCACCAATGAGCGACCAATTAATGGCATACGTTCACCAATGAGCGACCAATTAATGGCATACGTCCACCAATGAGCAACCAATGAATGGCATACGTTCACCAATGAGCGACCAATTAATGGCATACGTCCACCAATGAGCGACCAATTAATGGCATACATTCACCAATGAGCGACCAATGAATGGCATACGTCCACCAATGAGCGACCAATTAATGCCATACGTTCACCAATGAGCGACCTACAAAATTATGTTTGTCTTTTCTGTTCTACATTTTCTGCTGGCATTTTACTGGCTAAGCAAACATGAGGTTGTTTGATGATTTTTATTACAAATATTCTATTATTATTTCTATAATAATAATAAGGGGCGAGGGTGTTGGTTGATAAGTTTTACTAGTTCAGTTTCATCTATGAGATCGTGTGGCGGTAGGTAGATGGGGCAGATTGTGACCATTCTATGTAGGATTTTATGACGGCAATTGCTTGTAAGTTAGTTTGTAGATTTATTTGGCTTTGTGATGTGGTTTTTTTAATGAGAATCAATGTTCCTCCAGAAGCTCTATTTTGGTTATTTGTTGTGTGGTTGTATTCAGTGAAGCTGTGGAGATTGATATTTTCAGATGGTTTTAAAAAGGTCACTTGTACGCATATTATCAGAGATTGGATATTAATAGAACTAATTCATTCCGGTTGGCTTTTATATCTCTGCAACTCGATTGGATTATTTTGTTGGCCATAATTTTTGTATAATTGATTTCCTTTTGTGTCATTGAGAATAGAAGTATTTTCTTTTTCTACTATTGGATTATGAGAGGTTGAAGGTTCCGTCATCTATTTCCATTGTTTCCAATGTTTTAAATTTATTCTGGTCTGTAGTTCTTGTTTTTGAGTTATTGGACCGTTTCATGTGCATTTGTGTATTTATGAGCTTTTTATCGTTGGTGATTGTGTAGAACTGGAATCTCCTTCACTCGTTCCAATGCACTGAGTAACCGTCTGTCTTGTAATGTCACCTGTTCACCGTCTCTACAGCAAAAACTGCCCCACTCCTCCAAGTGACCTGCTTTATATTACATTCACCCACGTGAATCTCGCGAGATCACGAGATCGTTTCTGTTAAATATCTCAGATGCCATCTTGGTTTCTCTTTTTCCTGTCTAACGCGCATGACAGATAGGCGCTTCACAGGTAGGCCGTTTGTATGTCCGTTTCTATTTTCTCCACATCCCCCCCTCCCGATCTCATGATCGCGGAGATGATGGGTGCTTCTTTGAAGGGGGACTTTGCAGGCCTCTTGCTGACTTGCACTCTCATCTACAGTCTGAGGATCAAAGAACACTGCCTCTCCTGTTTGATGAAGATGAGGATGGTGCAAACCAGAGCGATGGCCCATTGGCCTCAGACCCAGAGTCGCTCCTGTTATCCACCACATCGGTCACTCGGCCCCGTGTATATTTGTCAGTGCAACGGCTTCCCAGCGGCTTCACCCAGACAGGGTCCTCTGGTGCATACAACCTCTGTCCTTCCTCGTTGGTGACTTCTCTGTTGGAGTAGATTCCCTTTTCTCAGACTCGGTATTGGTAGATTGCGTTTGCAGGCGCTGTTCCTGGAGAGACGCCATCCTTTGGTGTGATGTTGTACCAATATACGGCTTCTGAAATGGTGCACTGCTCCCTGGCCGCAATTCTTTTGAAGCTGTGATGGCTCCTCTCAGCAATACCGTAACCAGATGTCACATAAGCACACTGCAGTCACAGCCGCACTCCCCACTCCTTCAGAAATTGCCTGACCTTCTGGCTGCAGAAGGCTGGGTCATTGTCCGTCAGCACCTCTTCGGGCATGCCTCTTTCAAAGAACACAGATGAGTCCTGGCACTTTAGTGGTCTTCAGAGTGAGGAAGTGATTACCACCATAATGTGTGATATCCATACCTACTCTCTGCCACATGCTGCTCACTCCCAATTGCACTTTTTTTCAATGTATCGAAGCCAGGTCGATTGATTGACACACCTCTCAACGTTCCACTGCTCTCTTGACATCTGCCTTCTTACTTCTGTGTCAACCATCTTGGTAAAATATAGTGTCCACTTAACCCCTGAGTGTCCACATTGCCGATGAAACTCACTGATACGATCCACATCCATATTACACGCGATAGCTGCACACAGCTGTTGCAGCATCTCAGAATATCCCCAGGTATCAGCCAGCAGCCACCATTGTGATACTTGTGTCAGCGCATCTACTCTGTTGCATGCAGACCTGATCACTGTTACGTCTACGGTCAGGTTGTACTCTTTGATTGTTTGACCAGGGTGGCGAGTCCGTGATAATATGGATGCAGATGGTATCAGTGATATTCATCACCGAAATAGCTTGTAGGAGACCATTTCTGTTAAATATCGCAGACGCCATCTTGGTTTCTCCTTTTTCACAGGTAGGCCATTTGTATGTCCATTTCTATTTTCCTCACAGTTTCCATAGCTTCTGGTTCTTTGCGTTCAATTGATTTGTTAGTTTTTATGCTTGATTTATCTCTGATTATAGAGGTTGAGCGAGATTGTGGTTTGTTTTTTGTGGGGCTATTTTTTTTTTGGAGGAAATTTTCCCATTTATTGTTCTTGTCTGTTCAGATATTTTTGTAGAGTCTTTGTTTTTTTGTTTATCTGTTCTACCTGCTGGCTGTAGGTAGTGACTCGTAATGTTTTGGGTCAGGATCCTGGTGGTTGAGCAGTCCATGACCTGGGGAAAAAAAAGTTGTCTCCTTGCAACACACTACCTCGGCCCTTACCTCGACTAGACAGAGGGTCAGAGAGGCCCAATCTGATCAATCGGCTAGTTATGTCAAGCCCTAACACTTTCACCGGCAAAGACAAAGACAGTTAAACATCTGCGCATGATACATGAATGTGTGGATGATACTGCATGTGTACATACATAAGTGCATATGTCTGCAACAATTTATACTCGCATGTATGGGTATATGTGTTTCGTTTTGTTGGTGTCTGTGTGGTTAGTTTGTGGACCTCAGGCATGACATAATTCTCCAGTGAACAGGCTTTAATCTATGAAAAGGTTGTGACTAGACACTGTCGAGTTTCTAAGGTCTCTCTATACACAGTGGTGCGTTAAGACATCCTGGCACAAGATTACTTCCCCCATAAACCATGACTTAACATTTAAAATAACAGTGTTCAAAACTTGAATAAAATCCTTGTAATATGAATACATTACACTAGCTTATACGAGGATTAATGGACCTTCTTTTAGTAACAGTTTCAAACATACACAATACTTAATAACAGTTTCAAACATACACAATACTTAATAAGTTTCAAACACACACAATACTTAATAACAGTTTCAAACATACACAATACTTAATAAGTTTCAAACGTACTCAATAACAGTTTCAAACATATACAATACTTAATAACAGTTTCAAACATACACAATACTTAATAACAGTTTCAAACATATACAATACTTAATAACAGTTTCAAACATACACAATACTTAATAACAGTTTCAAACATACACAATACTTAATAACAGTTTCAAACGTACACAATACTTAATAACAGTTTCAAACATACACAATACTTAATAACAGTTTCAAACATACACAATACTTAATAACAGTTTCAAACATACACAATACTTAATAACAGTTTCAAACGTACACAATACTTAATAACAGTTTCAAACATACACAATACTTAATAACAGTTTCAAACGTACACAATACTTAATAACAGTTTCAAACATACACAATACTTAATAACAGTTTCAAACGTACACAATACTTAATAACAGTTTCAAACGTACACAATACTTAATAACAGTTTCAAACGTACACAATAATTAATAACAGTTTCAAACGTACACAATACTTAATAACAGTTTCAAACGTACACAATACTTAATAACAGTTTCAAACGTACACAATACTTAATAACAGTTTCAAACGTACACAATACTTAATAACAGTTTCAAACGTACACAATACTTAATAACAGTTTCAAACGTACACAATACTTAATAACAGTTTCAAACGTACACAATACTTAATAACAGTTTCAAACGTACACAATACTTAATAACAGTTTCAAACATACACAATACTTAATAACAGTTTCAAACATACACAATACTTAATAACAGTTTCAAACATACACAATACTTAATAACAGTTTCAAACATACACACCATAATTTGGCCATTTTTTTTTGTACGTTTTTAATACATTTCAATATTTATTTAAAGTGCGATGTATGTCGGTGGTCAGTGAAGGAGAAATCCTTCTAGGCCGAGGCAATTTTTATGCATAATAAAATCACAAATATAAACAATCGAGATTTAAAAAAATATATTATTTTATTCACATATCTTATGACTTTTATTTTTATTAAGATGAAATGTAGTATCACAAGATAGAAATCTTTTTATAATTTTTATTTTTATTAAAAAAAAAACGCACTCAGAAAGACACCCATTTATTTAAATATCTTTTATTTTAAAAAAAATCTTGCTCGCGAATATCCGTCAAAATGTAATATTTAAAAATATTATTTTCAAAATATATTAATTGTCGCTGAAGTTAATGTTTTAAAGAATCATTAAATAAATATTGAATTGTCTTAAAAACGTATGCAGACCCCCCCCCCCCCCCCAAAAAAAAACACGGTACATAAAAATCAATCTTGGTCGCAAAAATCCGAAACAGAAAGAGACGCCCATTTATTTAAATATATTTTATTTAAATACGTTCGTTTTGTTACTTACTTTAAAAAATGTTTTGTAAATATATACTTTTTCTTTTAAATCTTCAAAAGTTTTGTAAATATTAAAAAAAAAATTGCTGGCGAATATTCGAGCATGTTTGCTATTTGATGTGTTTACAAACAACCGACGCCATGTGCCAATGTCAAGGTCGAATCACCGGTGTTAGTTGAAATGTGCGCCGGTCACCGCAAGGCGTCGTCGTCTGCTACAGGGTATCTATTCTTTACTTGGTCCGATGTTGCAATAATACTAAGATGAATACTTCATAAGGCTAGACGAATTCTTGTTTGAAATACATTAAAACCAAGTGACCATAGAAAGATACACTATAACGTAGTTAACTGGTCAATAAGTGACAGCAAATTAATACTCCTTACTTTTTTTACTAACTCAACGTTTGAAAGTAAAAAGAGAACTCTAATGAAATATTTGAATTTCTATACATCTTATATAGAGATCAAGTGTTAGACCCCAGTAAGGGCCCCTTGATTTTTGAGAATTTCTACTTGAGTAAAATGAAACAAAAATAAGATATTGATCTTTGAACATTGCCAATGACTATCTTTATTGGAGAAATATGAACTTGCCAATCAACAAGCATCTATATTATCCAAAAGTACCCTGTTGCACCTATATTATCCAAAAGTACCCTGTTGCACCTATATTATCTAAAAGTACCCTGTTGCACCTATATTATCCAAAAGTACCCTGTTGCACCTATATTATCCAAAAGTACCCTGTTGCACCTATATTATCCAAAAGTACCCTGTTGCACCTATATTATCTAAAAGTACCCTGTTGCACCTATATTATCCAAAAGTACCCTGTTGCACCTATATTATCCAAAAGTACCCTGTTGCACCTATATTATCCAAAAGTACCCTGTTGCACCTATATTATCCAAAAGTACCCTGTTGCACCTATATTATCCAAAAGTACCCTGTTGCACCTATATTATCCAAAAGTACCCTGTTGCACCTATATTATCCAAAAGTACCCTGTTGCACCTATATTATACAAAAGTACCCTGTTGCACCTATATTATCTAAAAGTACCCTGTTGCACCTATATTATCCAAAAGTACCCTGTTGCACCTATATTATACAAAAGTACCCTGTTGCATCTATATTATCTAAAAGTACCCTGTTGCACTTATATTATCCAAAAGTACCCTGTTGCACCTATATTATCCAAAAGTACCCTGTTGCACCTATAGTATCCAAAAGTACCCTGTTGCACCTATATTATCCAAAAGTACCCTGTTGCACCTATATTATCCAAAAGTACCCTGTTGCACCTATATTATCCAAAATTACCCTGTTGCACCTATATTATCTAAAAGTACCCTGTTGCACCTATATTATCCAAAAGTACCCTGTTGCACCTATATTATGCAAAAGTACCCTGTTGCACCTATATTATCCAAAAGTACCCTGTTGCACCTATATTATCCAAAAGTACCCTGTTGCACCTATATTATCCAAAAGTACCCTGTTGCACCTATATTATCTAAAAGTACCCTGTTGCACCTGTATTATCCAAAAGTACCCTGTTGCACCTATATTATCCAAAAGTACCCTGTTGCACCTATATTATCTAAAAGTACCCTGTTGCACCTATATTATCCAAAAGTACCCTGTTTACAAAAGTACCCTGTTGCACCTATATTATCCAAAAGTACCCTGTTGCACCGATATTATCCAAAAGTACCCTGTTGCACCGATATTATCCAAAAGTACCCTGTTGCACCTATATTATCCAAAAGTACCCTGTTGCACCTATATTATCCAAAAGTACCCTGTTGCACCTATATTATCCAAAAGTACCCTGTTGCACCTATATTATCCAAAAGTACCCTGTTGCACCGATATTATCCAAAAGTACCCTGTTGCACCTATATTATCCAAAAGTACCCTGTTGCACCGATATTATCCAAAAGTACCCTGTTGCACCGATATTATCCAAAAGTATCCTGTTGCACCTATATTATGCAAAAGTACCCTGTTGCACCTATATTATCCAAAAGTACCCTGTTGCACTTATATTATCCAAAAGTACCCTGTTGCACCTATATTATCCAAAAGTACCCTGTTGCACCTATATTATCTAAAAGTACCCTGTTGCACCTATATTATCAAAAAGTACCCTGTTGCACCTATATTATACAAAAGTACCCTGTTGCACCGATATTATCCAAAAGTACCCTGTTGCACCTATATTATCCAAAAGTACCCTGTTGCACCGATATTATCCAAAAGTACCCTGTTGCACCTATATTATCAAAAAGTACCCTGTTGCACCTATATTATCTAAAAGTACCCTGTTGCACCTATATTATCCAAAAGTACCCTGTTGCACCTATATTATCCAAAAGTACCCTGTTGCACCTATATTATCCAAAAGTACCCTGTTGCACCTATATTATCCAAAAGTACCCTGTTGCACCTATATTATCTAAAAGTACCCTGTTGCACCTATATTATCCAAAAGTACCCTGTTGCACCTATATTATCCAAAAGTACCCTGTTGCACCTATATTATCCAAAAGTACCCTGTTGCACCTATATTATCCAAAAGTACCCTGTTGCACCTATATTATCCAAAAGTACCCTGTTGCACCTATATTATCCAAAAGTACCCTGTTGCACCTATATTATCCAAAAGTACCCTGTTGCACCTATATTATACAAAAGTACCCTGTTGCACCTATATTATCCAAAAGTACCCTGTTGCACCTATATTATCCAAAAGTACCCTGTTGCACCTATATTATCTAAAAGTACCCTGTTGCACCTATATTATCCAAAAGTACCCTGTTGCACCTATATTATCCAAAAGTACCCTGTTGCACCTATATTATCCAAAAGTACCCTGTTGCACCTATATTATCCAAAAGTACCCTGTTGCACCTATATTATCCAAAAGTACCCTGTTGCACCTATATTATCCAAAAGTACCCTGTTGCACCTATATTATCCAAAAGTACCCTGTTGCACCTATATTATCCAAAAGTACCCTGTTGCACCTATATTATCCAAAAGTACCCTGTTGCACCTATATTATCCAAAAGTACCCTGTTGCACCTATATTATTCAAAAGTACCCTGTTGCACCTATATTATCCAAAAGTACCCTGTTGCACCTATATTATCCAAAAGTACCCTGTTGCACCTATATTATCCAAAAGTACCCTGTTGCACCTATATTATACAAAAGTACCCTGTTGCACCTATATTATCTAAAAGTACCCTGTTGCACCTATATTATCCAAAAGTACCCTGTTGCACCTATATTATACAAAAGTACCCTGTTGCATCTATATTATCTAAAAGTACCCTGTTGCACTTATATTATCCAAAAGTACCCTGTTGCACCTATATTATCCAAAAGTACCCTGTTGCACCTATAGTATCCAAAAGTACCCTGTTGCACCTATATTATCCAAAAGTACCCTGTTGCACCTATATTATCCAAAAGTACCCTGTTGCACCTATATTATCCAAAAGTACCCTGTTGCACCTATATTATCTAAAAGTACCCTGTTGCACCTATATTATCCAAAAGTACCCTGTTGCACCTATATTATCCAAAAGTACCCTGTTGCACCTATATTATCCAAAAGTACCCTGTTGCACCTATATTATCCAAAAGTACCCTGTTGCACCTATATTATCCAAAAGTACCCTGTTGCACCTATATTATCTAAAAGTACCCTGTTGCACCTGTATTATCCAAAAGTACCCTGTTGCACCTATATTATCCAAAAGTACCCTGTTGCACCTATATTATCTAAAAGTACCCTGTTGCACCTATATTATCCAAAAGTACCCTGTTTACAAAAGTACCCTGTTGCACCTATATTATCCAAAAGTACCCTGTTGCACCTATATTATCCAAAAGTACCCTGTTGCACCGATATTATCCAAAAGTACCCTGTTGCACCTATATTATCCAAAAGTACCCTGTTGCACCTATATTATCCAAAAGTACCCTGTTGCACCTATATTATCCAAAAGTACCCTGTTGCACCTATATTATCCAAAAGTACCCTGTTGCACCTATATTATCCAAAAGTACCCTGTTGCACCTATATTATCCAAAAGTACCCTGTTGCACCTATATTATCCAAAAGTACCCTGTTGCACCGATATTATCCAAAAGTACCCTGTTGCGCCTATATTATCCAAAAGTACCCTGTTGCACCGATATTATCCAAAAGTACCCTGTTGCACCGATATTATCCAAAAGTACCCTGTTGCACCTATATTATGCAAAAGTACCCTGTTGCACCTATATTATCCAAAAGTACCCTGTTGCATCTATATTATCTAAAAGTACCCTGTTGCACTTATATTATCCAAAAGTACCCTGTTGCACCTATATTATCCAAAAGTACCCTGTTGCACCTATATTATCTAAAAGTACCCTGTTGCACCTATATTATCAAAAAGTACCCTGTTGCACCTATATTATACAAAAGTACCCTGTTGCACCGATATTATCCAAAAGTACCCTGTTGCACCTATATTATCCAAAAGTACCCTGTTGCACCGATATTATCCAAAAGTACCCTGTTGCACCTATATTATCCAAAAGTACCCTGTTGCACCTATATTATCTAAAAGTACCCTGTTGCACCTATATTATCCAAAAGTACCCTGTTGCACCTATATTATCCAAAAGTACCCTGTTGCACCTATATTATCCAAAAGTA
Organism: Euprymna scolopes; assembly: GCF_053919585.1. NCBI lineage: Eukaryota > Metazoa > Mollusca > Cephalopoda > Sepiida > Sepiolidae > Euprymna > Euprymna scolopes. The sequence continues at coordinate 772,502 of NC_136508.1, forward strand.
CCCTGTTGCACCTATATTATCCAAAAGTACCCTGTTGCACCGATATTATCCAAAAGTACCCTGTTGCACCTATATTATCCAAAAGTACCCTGTTGCACCTATATTATCTAAAAGTACCCTGTTTCACCGATATTATCCAAAAGTACCCTGTTGCACCTATATTATCCAAAAGTACCCTGTTTCACCTATATTATCCAAAAGTACCCTGTTGCACCTATATTATCCAAAAGTACCCTGTTGCACCTATATTATCCAAAAGTACCCTGTTGCACCTATATTATGCAAAAGTACCCTGTTGCACCTATATTATCTAAAAGTACCCTGTTGCACCTATATTATCCAAAAGTACCCTGTTGCACCGATATTATCCAAAAGTACCCTGTTGCACCTATATTATCCAAAAGTACCCTGTTGCACCTATATTATCTAAAAGTACCCTGTTGCACCTATATTATCCAAAAGTACCCTGTTGCACCTATATTATCCAAAAGTACCCTGTTGCACCTATATTATCCAAAAGTACCCTGTTGCACCTATATTATCCAAAAGTACCCTGTTGCACCTATATTATCTAAAAGTACCCTGTTGCACCTATATTATCCAAAAGTACCCTGTTGCACCTATATTATCCAAAAGTACCCTGTTGCACCTATATTATCCAAAAGTACCCTGTTGCACCTATATTATCCAAAAGTACCCTGTTGCACCTATATTATCCAAAAGTACCCTGTTGCACCTATATTATCCAAAAGTACCCTGTTGCACCTATATTATCCAAAAGTACCCTGTTGCACCGATATTATCCAAAAGTACCCTGTTGCACCGATATTATCCAAAAGTACCCTGTTGCACCGATATTATCCAAAAGTACCCTGTTGCACCTATATTATCCAAAAGTACCCTGTTGCACCTATATTATCCAAAAGTACCCTGTTGCACCTATATTATCCAAAAGTACCCTGTTGCACCTATATTATCTAAAAGTACCCTGTTGCACCTATATTATACAAAAGTACCCTGTTGCACCTATATTATCCAAAAGTACCCTGTTGCACCTATATTATCCAAAAGTACCCTGTTGCACCTATATTATCCAAAAGTACCCTGTTGCACCGATATTATCCAAAAGTACCCTGTTGCACCTATATTATCCAAAAGTACCCTGTTGCACCTATATTATCTAAAAGTACCCTGTTGCACCGATATTATCCAAAAGTACCCTGTTGCACCTATATTATCCAAAAGTACCCTGTTTCACCTATATTATACAAAAGTACCCTGTTGCACCTATATTATCCAAAAGTACCCTGTTGCACCTATATTATCCAAAAGTACCCTGTTGCACCTATATTATGCAAAAGTACCCTGTTGCACCTATATTATCTAAAAGTACCCTGTTGCACCTATATTATCCAAAAGTACCCTGTTGCACCGATATTATCCAAAAGTACCCTGTTGCACCTATATTATCCAAAAGTACCCTGTTGCACCTATATTATCCAAAAGTACCCTGTTGCACCGATATTATCCAAAAGTACCCTGTTGCACCTATATTATCCAAAAGTACCCTGTTGCACCTATATTATCTAAAAGTACCCTGTTGCACCGATATTATCCAAAAGTACCCTGTTGCACCTATATTATCCAAAAGTACCCTGTTTCACCTATATTATACAAAAGTACCCTGTTGCACCTATATTATCCAAAAGTACCCTGTTGCACCTATATTATCCAAAAGTACCCTGTTGCACCTATATTATGCAAAAGTACCCTGTTGCACCTATATTATCTAAAAGTACCCTGTTGCACCTATATTATCCAAAAGTACCCTGTTGCACCGATATTATCCAAAAGTACCCTGTTGCACCTATATTATCCAAAAGTACCCTGTTTCACCTATATTATCCAAAAGTACCCTGTTGCACCTATATTATCCAAAAGTACCCTGTTGCACCTATATTATCCAAAAGTACCCTGTTGCACCTATATTATGCAAAAGTACCCTGTTGCACCTATATTATCTAAAAGTACCCTGTTGCACCTATATTATCCAAAAGTACCCTGTTGCACCGATATTATCCAAAAGTACCCTGTTGCACCTATATTATCCAAAAGTACCCTGTTGCACCTATATTATCTAAAAGTACCCTGTTGCACCTATATTATCCAAAAGTACCCTGTTGCACCTATATTATCCAAAAGTACCCTGTTGCACCTATATTATCCAAAAGTACCCTGTTGCACCTATATTATCCAAAAGTACCCTGTTGCACCTATATTATCTAAAAGTACCCTGTTGCACCTATATTATCCAAAAGTACCCTGTTGCACCTATATTATCCAAAAGTACCCTGTTGCACCTATATTATCCAAAAGTACCCTGTTGCACCTATATTATCCAAAAGTACCCTGTTGCACCTATATTATCCAAAAGTACCCTGTTGCACCTATATTATCCAAAAGTACCCTGTTGCACCTATATTATCCAAAAGTACCCTGTTGCACCTATATTATCCAAAAGTACCCTGTTGCACCGATATTATCCAAAAGTACCCTGTTGCACCGATATTATCCAAAAGTACCCTGTTGCACCGATATTATCCAAAAGTACCCTGTTGCACCTATATTATCCAAAAGTACCCTGTTGCACCTATATTATCCAAAAGTACCCTGTTGCACCTATATTATCCAAAAGTACCCTGTTGCACCGATATTATCCAAAAGTACTCTGTTGCACCTATATTATCCAAAAGTACCCTGTTGCACCTATATTATCCAAAAGTACCCTGTTGCACCTATATTATCTAAAAGTACCCTGTTGCACCTATATTATACAAAAGTACCCTGTTGCACCTATATTATCCAAAAGTACCCTGTTGCACCTATATTATCCAAAAGTACCCTGTTGCACCTATATTATCCAAAAGTACCCTGTTGCACCGATATTATCCAAAAGTACCCTGTTGCACCTATATTATCCAAAAGTACCCTGTTGCACCTATATTATCTAAAAGTACCCTGTTGCACCGATATTATCCAAAAGTACCCTGTTGCACCTATATTATCCAAAAGTACCCTGTTTCACCTATATTATACAAAAGTACCCTGTTGCACCTATATTATCCAAAAGTACCCTGTTGCACCTATATTATCCAAAAGTACCCTGTTGCACCTATATTATGCAAAAGTACCCTGTTGCACCTATATTATCTAAAAGTACCCTGTTGCACCTATATTATCCAAAAGTACCCTGTTGCACCGATATTATCCAAAAGTACCCTGTTGCACCTATATTATCCAAAAGTACCCTGTTGCACCTATATTATCTAAAAGTACCCTGTTGCACCTATATTATCCAAAAGTACCCTGTTGCACCTATATTATCCAAAAGTACCCTGTTGCACCTATATTATCCAAAAGTACCCTGTTGCACCTATATTATCTAAAAGTACCCTGTTGCACCTATATTATCCAAAAGTACCCTGTTGCACCTATATTATCCAAAAGTACCCTGTTGCACCGATATTATCCAAAAGTACCCTGTTGCATCGATTTTTTTTTTATTTCCAGAGACTTTGTTCAGCCCACATCAAAATATTCATACACATCTCATAATACTTTTAAGTTGCTTTGTTCCCCAAACCCTCATTTACCTTCACACTTTTCAAGCCCACGTTGACATTTTGAATTTACATTATTTCCCCAAACATTATTTACCTCAAGCTAGGACATTAGCCTTTTTTCTTTACCACTGTTTCTTTACCCCTATTTTATTGTGCCTATTTGATTAATATTCCCATTAATAAAAAATATGTATTTTATACAAACTCTTGTATCAGTGTTATTTCTTGTTGTGTTTATTGATATCTTATCTGAAACCCAAAGTGGAGTTTGGGAACAAATAACCACTTTTTATTACTTTTTTTCTTGTTCTTTTTTTAATCCAGGAAATCAATGTTTATGTCTGGTGGTCTTCTTGGTCTGTAAGAATGTATAGATGCTATTTATTCCTGCTGCATATACATTTTTAAATGCTAAAAGAAAAAAAAATCTCATCTCTACTTACATTGTGAAAATGCTTTTGGTTATGAAACAATACAAACGTTTAAATATTATTATTCATAAATTTAATAATTAAAGAACACAATAATACTCATACTTAAAATCGTTTGATAATCGGATAATTCAGAAATGGGTGCAAGGGTATGTGAGGTTCTTAAATTATAGCTTTTTATTTTATTGCTATAGCAAACATCTAAATGACTACTTTAAATACAGTTCCTGATTTCAAAAAAAGAAAAACCAAAAGATTCATCTGCCTTACTTTTAATGCTAGGTTTATTTTTGGTGTCTTTTCAATTCAATAGAAATCCTCCTAAATTTGCTGATGAGGAGACCGTGCTTACCAAAAAAACTATGTATAATTGTTCTACGTGACTTCATGTATACCACAAATAAAAAGCACGGATTTCCGAAACGATCGTACAGATAATTGACTTTGTTGTTGTTCCTTCTTATGAAACTGATTTTTAATTTAATTAAATTTTGATTTTTAAATTTTAAAAATTTTTAAATTATAAATCACATTACTTAATATTGAATTAGCTCTAGGACATTTAACTATCGAGCTTATTATATATCTAAATTACAACGAGCATTTCCTGTATTTTAATTAAACTAGTAATTTCACTATTACATTAAAATACACTTAGCTCTTTAGACTATTATTCTAATCTCCTTTAAATTATATATATATATATATATATATATATATATATATATATATATATATATAAATAAACAGGACTGCATTGTAGTGACTGTAATTTGATGTGTTCTTATGAACAACCTGACCTGATAACAGGTTGTTTTTTTTTTGTTTCAACATTGTGACAATATTACAATTGTTGCAAAAACATCCTTGTTTCACACCACTTTGGATGTTGAAAGGTTCTGATAACAAAAAAAAAAAAAACAAAAACAAAAAAAAATACCTTTAATGTTATTTAATTAGCAAATCTAATACTCTCAACGAGCCTGGCTCAAAATTCAACCTTAAAAAGATTCATGAAAAGACGATCACTGAGAACCAGGTCACACGTCTTTGTAGGATCTTTAGAGTGGGTGTAATTGTTTGCTGCAATTCTCCTGTAGCTGGCAGAGAGAAAGCACCATGGTAGACCTATTGATCTTTGCAAATACCTCTTCAGTTCAACTAAAGTAAAGAGCTGCTGCTACTACTAAGGTCCTGAAATGACATGATAATTATTACAGTCACTTGCACTGTTCTTTGTATAATGTGGGGATATTTGCATCATTCATGACTTCATGTAGTTGCATAGTGATAATGACTTTGGAACACTTCAACATATCGTTTCTGGTTGTTCCTTTTTGATTATTTCCGGGTAGGACACTAGATTTCAAAGTGAACAAGACACTAAATGACATAATGATTGGTTCAGTAGTTAATAAAAAAAAAAAATAAAATATTAATGTTAAACACCTCCTAAGGTACATCTTGCCATTGTGTAATTGCAATGTATGAGATGTAAAGGTTGTGCACAAGTTTAAGAGTTTGAAATTATTCCTATTTTCTTTTCCAACTCTTGTGTCAGTTTATGATTTCCCAATCTGAGTTGCCACTATGCTACTGTACAGAACAATCTTTGCACTTTGAAGAGTATTATAAAACTGATCTCTCTACTAATTTGTTGCAAGATACAAATGAAAATAATTGAATCAACTGAAATACTGTTGAGATAATAAAACTGAAGTTATTTTTAACTCAATTAAAAGACAAAACATTGGTCAATTCAAAACTTTATCATTACACAGGTTAAAAAGGCAATAAACTTTTAATCAAATTAAATATTTACCTGTTAGCAATGGAATGTTCCAAAAATAATATATAATGATTGTGCAAACTATCCAGATTTTCCAGGATTAAATGCTTACCTGAAAAATAAAAACAAAAAATCAATTAAGCATAAAAAAATATTTTTAAAAGTAACATATTGATATATGAACTTTATTTAAGAAAATAGAAGATTACCAAAGTAGGGAGGGGATGGTGGTCTAGTGATTAATGACACAGACCTGAGTGTCCCAAGTTTGAATCCAGTTTGTTCCACAAAAATCACTTTCACTAAGGATGTTGGCAACATTCACGCGGCCCCTCCCATAATCCCTGACGTCTTTCTAGAAATAATTCTGACTAGAAAAATATCGGCGACACTAAATGCCAACAATTGAATCTTTGAATTTATACAATATGATTGTGTTATTGTCATGTTGAAGCATTTTTATGAGTTAAAAATAAGGCCAAAATGACATAGAAATAACTTCTATTGACATAAAATGCAAACTTAATTTCTAAATGCTGAATGTACAAAACCTTTGCACAAAACCTATGGTTAGTTTATTAGTCAAATTTTGAATTAGGGAATGTTTCCTTATTTTTCGCATGATGTCACAGATCTACTTAGTAATTGGTTATTCCCCAGCATATGTGCTGCTTCTTTCAGTCATCTTACTCTCCACCGTTCTTCTCTGTCTATAATTTTTACTTTGTCCAATAATGATAGATGGCTTCCCCTTTACTTCCAGATTTAGTCAGCGATACTTGACTTTTCAGTCTCTCCACATACTATTGCTTTTCGATGTTGTTCTAACCGTACTTTCAGTGGACGACACGTTCACCTTTGTATAGTTTCCTACATTTACATTGGATTTCATATACACAGTTATAGTCATGATTTTTTGTTGTAGGGGGTTTGACTCTCACAAGCTGTTTCCAGAGAGATGAATCACTCCTGAAGACTGTGGTCATATTGATTACATGTTCGTTTAAGTTTTTCAGACAAGCCCTTCATCTATGGTATACAAATTGCGGTGAGTTTCTGTGTGGTGTCCTTTTTGTCTGATCCAGATTTATTGGAGCTGATGTCATGCTCCCTGGATAGTTGTTTCAGTGGAGGGTTTCTCTTAAACTGTCCACCTCCTCTTGATATGCGCTACTGTCACTACATATTGCTTTTGCTTGAATTTGTAGGCAACGAATGATTCCTTTCTTTACATTATATGGATGGTGAGAGTTGAAGTTTAGGTACTGTCCAGTGAAAGTTGGCTTTCGGTAGGCAGATGACATAAACCCCTGATAAGTGCAGGTTATCAGCACATTTAGGAATGATAATTTGTTGTTATGTTCTTTTTCCATCGTGAAATATATACTTCTACGGATCAAGTTCACATGGTCTAGTAATGTTTGAACATCTTCCTGATGAAGCTAGAGAATGAATGTGTCATCTACATATCACAACCACATTGTTGATCCTAATGCCGTTTCCTCAAAGTATTCCATGTATACATTGCCCAGTACTGGGGACAATGGTGATCTTATCGCCAGACCTTCTTCCTGCAGATATATATCAGATCCCACCACGAAGTATGTAGTTTCTACAGAGAATGTCAACATCTCTATTATATTGTCAATTGGGATGCAAGAGTGAGGCATCCGATGTCAGCTTATCCTGTATCACTGTCAGAGTCTCATCAGTGTGTACTTTCGTGAACAGACTCACTACATCTAGACTCATCATCCAGTTGGAATGAATGGGAGCATTTTTTATTATTTCCATGAAGTGAGGTGAATTCTTGACATATGATGGAGATTTGTTGATGATTGAAGTGATTATATTTACCAGGAATCGGCTCAATGGATGGCATGCTGAACCTCGGGAACTGACAATGGGTCTTAATGGAATACTGTCCTTATAAATCTTAGGAAGGGCGTATAGGTGTGGTAGCTTACTGTAATGTTGTATTAGCTGCCTGTATTTTGCAGGTGGTTTAAGATCCTTATTCTTACTGAGGATCTGTGATAGCTTCCTTTCCGTTTTCAGAAAATTACACTCAAGACAAGAACTGTAGTTTGAGGAATCCAAATAATACGAACAACTTCTAATAAATATATTTATGCTCATTTCACTTTTTATTGACCAGAAAAAAATTAAAAGAATTGTTTTGGAATTGAAAATACTAGTCAAATTTTTCTGATTCTCCAAAAAGTTAAGATTTTTATGATTCTGATTAATCATCCCAACACTAATTATTGTGAAAATCTTTTTAAATATAGTGATTATAAAGAAAAGAAAAACAAAAAACTAAATTTGTCTGCATAAATTAAATGATCTCATGAATATTATATTTTTTATAATGAAATTTTATTTGTAATTTTACAATATAATTTTATAATAGTTTTCTTTTGCATAATGCAATTTTGAACTAAATTTTACAAACGTTTTACTTCAAATTCTATGGCAGAACTTTGATATATGGAAATTACACTTGGCATCAATACTTATTTTCAGAGATCCAACAAATGCATCTGTTTCACTTTTTGTATCATTTGGAAGAATAAAATGAAAGTTTCTATTTTTACTATTTTTTCATAAGTGCTCATTCTCTTTCAAATTTGCATTTTATTTAATAATTAATAAATAATTGCTTTCATTTAATTTCATTTACTTTTTAACATTTAGAATGCACTATTAGTTTTAAATTAAAGAGAATTAATTACCAGTATGACATGTTTAAAAATTATTCCAATAATGCAGTTGGTAAAGTTTTTAATCAGCTATTTTTTATTTGTTTAAATATTTAATGTCTTGTAAACGAGATACAGGTCGGAGAGAAAAACTGAAGAATGCAGGTGATCAGAAAGCAAAGATTATCCAAGAATTAATGAGGAACCCTACGTATCCAGCAAGCAATCCTGGAACGAAGTAATATCATTTTTATTCTTATTTTATTAATTTCTATATATCTATATATAAAAGTGACCTTGTCTGCCTGTGTGAAGAAGGATCTCTACTAAACTACTGTCAATTTTTGATCTACAGATTTGAAACTTGATATATAGGAGGCTTGGACCTGTGAAACAAATTTGAGTTGGTTTTTAGGAAGAAAAAATAACTGCTTATTGGTCAAAATTGAAAAATTGGTAGTTCACAGGTGTAATTCAACTGTGTATCTTCTACACATGCAGAAATTTATATGTTTAACTATATTACTTTTTAAAGCTTTTATAAGCATGTGAACTTAGTGCAGATGGTAATGATACACGACTTCGTTTCAATACTAGCTGATGGCACCAAAGCCATATATTTTTTCTTTAACGTTTGAAATCACTACTACATATTGGGTACAATATAATAATCAATAGTATATTAGCTCTATAATAATAAATATATATCTGCATAAATAAAAAATATATTACTTAAGCATATGTTATGACCGAACCATGTCTGGCGGTCACTATTAAATATCAGGTACAATTTAATAATTAAGAGAATAGCCCCTATAATAATAAATACAAAATCAGCATTAAGAAAATATCATATTTAATCATATTTTACAATCAGGCAATACACAGCAACCTGCTAGTAAATAAACAAAAGTAAAAAATTGTCTAATTGTAAAAAATTGTTTTATTGTAAAAAGTTGTCTAATTGTAAAAAGTTGTTTTATTGTAAAAGTTGTTTTATTGTAAAAGTTGTCTTATTGTAAAAGTTGTCTTATTGTAAAAAGTTGTTTTATTGTAAAAAGTTGTTTTATTTCAAAAGTTGTTTTATTGTAAAAGTTGTTTTATTGCAAAAGTTGTTAAAAGTTGTCCTATTGTAAAAAGTTGTCTTATTGTAAAAAATTGTCTTATTGTAAAAAATTGTCTTATTGTAAAAAATTGTCTTATTGTAAAAGTTATTTTATTGCAAAAGTTATTTTATTGCAAAAGTTGTCGTATTGTAAAAAGTTGTCTTATTGTAAAAATTGTCTTATTGTAAAAAATTGTCTCATTGTAAAAAGTTGTTTTATTGTAAAAGTTGTTTTATTGTAAAAGTTGTTTTATTGCAAAAGTTGTTTTATTGCAAAAGTTGTTTTATTGCAAAAGTTGTTTTATTGCAAAAGTTGTTTTATTGCAAAAGTTGTCTTATTGTAAAAAATTGTCTTATTGCAAAAGTTGTTTTATTGTAAAAGTTGTTTTATTGTAAAAGTTGTTTTTTTATTGCAAAAGTTGTTTTATTGTAAAAGTTGTTTTATTGTAAAAGTTGTTTTTTTATTGCAAAAGTTGTTTTATTGTAAAAAGTTGTCTTATTGTAAAAAATTGTTTTATTGTAAAAAGTTGTTTTATTGTAAAAATTGTCTTATTGCAAAATTTGTCTTATTGTAAAAAGTTGTCTTATTGTAAAAAGTTGTTTTATCGTAAAAAGTTATTTTATTGTAAAAAGTTGTCTTATTGTAAAAAATTGTCTTATTGTAAAAGTTGTTTTATTGTAAAAGTTGTCTTATTTTAAAAAAGTTGATTTATTGTAAAAGTGCTTTAATTTCTAATAGAGGTGTACCGATTAATCGGCAGGTAATCAACCTAATTGGCCACTTTGCCGATTAATTGGTAATAGGCCAATTTGCCGATTAATCAGCCGATTAATTACTTTTCTCTCTCCTATTAAATTTGAATCATTTTATCACTGCCAAGTGACTCATTGGATAGCTTTGACACATTAACATAATAAATGTTAAGTTAAATTAGCAATTACTAAGTGTCTGGCAACTATTATGGCTTTTGCCTTTATTAACTAAACTTACAGAATACAAAGTACAATTCTCCATTTTTTTTTTTTTTTACACCGTGATCACCACTTATCAAGGCCCAGAAGCCACTCAGGGATAAGGGTTATTGCAAGTACATTACGTTAGTGTGGAGATTTGATGAAGTGTTTAATTAGGGGGGCGGTTCATTAGGAATTTGTTAACATTGGACTTGAAGACATCCAAGTTGTAGTCCGGAGGGAAGCAGGCAGACGGAACAGAGTTCCACAGGCGTGCAGTTCTAATAAAGAAGCTTTGTTCATGGAATCCGCGTTTTGATCTAGGCACAGATATAGAGTGGGGGAAATTTTTCACAGTGGATTCAGCTAGACGGGTGTTTTTCGTGAAAGATTGGCGAGGGGGGACCAGGGATTGGAGTTCAGACGAGCACCTGCCATGAAAATAACGATAAAACAAGGATAGGCTCGCAACATCTCTTCTGTGGGAGAGAGGTTGCAGGGTAGAGAAAAGGGCATCCCCCACTAAACCACGAAGTCTATTTTGTACTCTGTCAAGGCATGATAGGCTGTTTTTGGCCGCTCCTGCCCAGATATGGCAACAGTATTCCATCCTTGGACGTACTTGGCTTTTATATAGATAGAGAATTGCATCAGTAGTGAGATATCTTCTGGAGCGGTAGAAGGATCCCACCATCTTTCCAGCAACCTTGGCAACAGACTTGATGTACGTGTTCCATTTCAGATCAGGAGTAAAGGTCAAACCCAGAAGCTTGTCAAAACACAGGGCCTCACCCAGACGAGAGCTATAACGTTGTAACTAAAAACTAGCACCCCTTTCAAATGTCAAAATACTTTTGCTTGTTTTTTTGTGAGATAATCTGGTAAGTGTCCAATCAATAATAATCCACTGTTCTGTTCGGTTTCTTACAGTTTTTCAAAATTGCAAAAAAACAAACAGAAAAAAATATAGACGGGGTGATGCTCGTTCGGGTATACTCCAAAAATGTATCTAATTGGGTAAAAAAGTAACTTAGTTTGTCTTTAATAACATTTGCTTTTTTATTTATTGTTTCACCCATTTTTTTGGCATTATTATTCTCAAAGATTATTCAAAAGAAACGTGAAGGTATTGTGCAATTATTATAAGAAACTATCTTATTTATTCAATAAATATATTTTTATATTTGAAAATTAAAAAGTTATTAGAACTAGAATATAGTTGAAACCACAAAAACAATTTCTTAGTTATTTCATTTCATAATTAGCATATTCATTACAAGCACAGACTAGTTAAAATTAAATTAATTTTCAATTCATGAAACACATTTTGACTGTCTTTAAAATAGTTTAAAAGTATACACTTACATTTTTATCTTGGAAAATTTACACTGTCTTTTGTGTGTCTTGTCAGCAGCTGAGAAACGTGAAAACTACATTGTCAAACGATATGAAAGATACCAATTACAATTAGCAGAAATAATTTCTATCTGTAGTTTGAGATTTATGGCTTTATATTTATTGCTCCGTACAGACACATGACGCCAATACGTGTTTTTGCATAAAGGTGTGAAAACTTTTGAATTCACTAATCCCTTTAATGTCCACTTTACTGTCACTAACACTTTGGCAAGATCGGGGTGTAGTGTCTGTTCTTCAGATGCTGCACTTCAATTTCTTGTTCTCTGTCAGTGGAGGAGAAATCCTTCACGACTGAGACAATTTTTATTTTTGTTCCTTTTCTCCACGTTAAAAAAACGACCCTAGTGTCTAACTCTGTCCCGTGGGGAGGCATTGTAAATAGGAAAACTTTGAAATTGTTAGATTTTTTCACACTTTTTACCATTGGCTTGCCAATGTTGGCTAGGTGACCCCGGATATATATATATATATATATATATATATATATATATATATATATATCGTTTCTTTCTCATTTTCGCACAGTTAAAAAAATGAAATGTCATCAAATGATTTCAAAAGTACAAAAGTTTTCAATAAAAATCGGCAAAAGATTTTGCAATGACTAATTTTTTTAAGAGTTTATAATATTCTAAAAAAAGATTTTAAATTAAAACTTAAAAATTCCATGATATATAATAAATAAATTCTATTTCCGACTATTTTCGCACCTAAGCTTGGCTGTCACCCGGGGCTGACCGCCCTCCCCTAGCTACGCTAGTGGGTATGAGCCCCTGAACCCTCAGACTATTTTCGGCCATTTTACAGCTTTCGTTAAGGTACGCTCGAGTGCACACTAAGGCTATTCATGTACCATATGTGCACCCACACTTGTATTAAAGTGACATAAGCGTAGTAATCTTTCGCGGACAATTTAAAATTAGATGGAAATTAATTTTTAAAAATTGCGGATAATTTTTGAAAGGCAATTGTTTTTTTTTTGTAAATGTCGATTAATACACTACCACAGGACTTGCCTTTAAAATCTTAATTTTCATATAATTTCGGGTGTGTTATAAACAAATATTGCATTCAAATTTGGGGCTGGCAAATAGTTTTTAAAATATGGAAGGAAGCATCTAACACGTGTTTTTGTTTGTTTATAAAATTCAAGGTGTTTTTTTTTGGGGGGGGGGTACAAAAAACATAGGCCCCATGTCTTTTTTAGAATAAGCTTTTTTTTTTTTTTTTTTTCGGGATAAAAAGAAAATTCGAAATAGGTATTTTATAAAGAGTTACTCGAGAATGGGGTGGCGTTTTCAGCACACCTAAATCTACTTTAAAAAATATATTTTTCTATACGAACATGAGACGAGCCCTAAAGTAAAATAATACCAAAAATGTTATCTAATCTAAATTAAAACCAATATTTTATTTTTTTTTGATGGGGGGATCTGCAAAGAAGTTCCAAAAAATATATCTAATTGCTTCATGAGCTGAATATTTTAATAGAATGTAAATTAAAAAAAAAAAAATATTTGAAAATTGACTTACCCAGTAGTAGCTTAAATTAAATATAAAGCTGTATTTAAGAGATAGCAAAATAATTGTTTTTGTTTTTTCATTTTCTGAAGACCTTAACCGCAAACCACTACTTAGCATGTGTAGTTCTAATATTATTCCAATGATATTCTTTTTGAAACTTCAAAAGAAGCCAACTACTGTCAAAATTTTGCGAAATAATACGTAATCAATTTCATTTTAGTTCTTTCAAAAGCCTTCTTTTAAAAAAAGAAAAAAAGTATATTGTTCTATTAAACCTTTTACTGTTTAAATAATTTGACTTTGCTCGTTTTATTTTAAGAAAATATAAGTTGAAAAAGAATTTTCATTCACTATTAGAAGATTTGTCAGTAAAAAAAACAGTCGCCAAAAAGATAAGCATTTTTTTTTAAATTTTTACTCGCAATGTAGAGCCCTGCATACTTCTTTTCAAGTTAACTCTTTTGTAGTTTTGATTACAATAGATCTGAATGAATGAACCTTGTAAGGGAGGGGGCACTAAGCATTGCCCTGTTAATAATGAATTTCTTTGGTTTCTTTTTATAACATGCTACATTTCTCTCTTGCGGTTAGAAATATCAGGACATTTTTTTTCTTTTTTTCAACATCAGACTAAAAGAATCGTAATGAAGGAATCGGAAAATTAAGGTATTTTTTAACGATGCGATTCCGATTCCGATACCTCTCAAAATACATGATTCTTACGATTAACGATTCCGATTAATCATCCCACCACTACTTAAAACACTAACCATAATAACAGATTCCATAAAAGAGTTATCAAAAATGAAACTCTGTTAAACTTGTATTAACAATTTACCCCCTCCCCCCATTTTCATGTGTTTTGTATGTGTGTGGAGGTGGTTGCATCATACATAAATATCAGAAAACAACCAAGTTAAGCCTTTGAAGTGAATTTAACATATAGTTTTTCGATACTTTTTTTCTGAAATAATTGTTTTATCTTTCTGAAATAAGTGCTTTTTATGCTGCCATTTATTTAAAAATGACATTTAAAAAGCGTTGAGATACTTAAAAAATTATTCTTTGCAGTTTGAAGTTATATCGGAAAATGTAAAATATTTGTTATTTTTTTGCTCTTAATTTTTAAGTTTCAGAAAAAACTTTCAAATTAAAAATAAAACCAAAAATTAAGAAAATTATATTGCACAAGAGCACATGTTTATGTTGTTAGACTTCGTATTTGTATTTTATTTAGAGAGATTGCACCATAATTAAAAAATCTAATAAAATTATTTAAACGATAAAAAAATAAAAAAAGCTTACACACTGTTAAATAAGTAAGTTTTATTATTGGTCACAGTAAATTTTAAGGATTCTGGAATTAATATTTTTTCAAAGGTATATATACATTTCATACTAAGAGATGATGAACAAAAATATAAAAATAAAATTATTTCAATGAAAATAGAAAGCATTCTACTTGAAAATATATGTTCAACTTTTGTGTTTTGTCTTTTTTAAATACCAGTCATTCTGGGTATTCAAAGTTGTGTCACTTGGTACATGGTGAATAATATTTCAGGACTTGGATTAAAGCTTAAGTGCAAAGTTTCAAATAAATTGTCTACTGTAAATAAATTAGATGATTAAATTCGTTAAAAGATGAAAGAAACTCTTGTCTTCATATGATGACACAAAGTATTGACACAAAGCTTTGAACGCTGTATCTAATTACCAACAAGAGGCATTCTGAATGATTGGAAAAATTGCTTCAGTGGTGGATCTCTCATTCATTTGCAAATAACAAATACATTTCATTTATGAACTGAGCTCATCATGTATGGAGAGGGGCGTTTATAGTCTATCTACCTCATTATTTTGACCCAAGCATTGCTTTTTTTTTTTTTTTTTTTTCACTACAATTTAAACTATGGAAGACTTGAAATGTCCCAAATAGTTTAAAATAAATTTTATTTTAAAATACTGAAAATGACAAGAACAATGATAGGAAGTGAGGTCACTAAAATAATTAAATTAAAAAAAAATAACAAAAAAAAAAAACAAACAAAAAAACTTAAGCATAGAAGAAATAAATGTAAAATTTCATTTTAATGTCATTTATTTTAATTTTTGACTACCTCCTTATATCCAGACTATTAAGGCCGGGTAAGAATAATTCTAGTACATAAAAAATTCCTCCAATAGATTTGGAAATTCTGATCTCTATTAAGAAGTCTCATGAAGCAAAGAAAACACATGAATGGGATACACATAGCATATGTTACTTCTAATTTACAAGTCTGTAGAGATCACAAATAGAGTGAGCAGCTGTTACACATTTGAACTTATCTAGCATGTCATCAGTATTGTTGCTATTAACAAAGCATAATAAACTAATTATACACGGTAAAGACCTTTCATGTCTTGCATGTCCAACATATTTTTCATGCAACAGAGTTTGGAGGAGGAGGAGGAGGAGGAGGAGGATGATGATGATGATGATGATTATTATTAATATTAATATTAATATTAATAATAATAATAATAATAATAATAATAATAGCAGGACCCGTGGAAATTCCGTGGTAGTTAAAATCTTTTAAAACACATCAGTAAGAAATTCCTTATTGTTATATTACAAATATGGATGTATGGAAGCAAGTAGAACAAAGAAAGAACTTTAGTTTAAACTTTTATTGAAGGTCAATGCGATCGTAACTGATGCTGTTGATATTGTCAGGAAGTGCTGGTGATGATTGAGGCGGTGACAGGAACGTCGATCAGCTGCTTGGAGTGAGAATAGTGGTCAGTCAGCAGATTCTGGGGAGTTAGACTGTGAATTTAAAAACACTGTGACATTGTTGACATCGATTTTGTGAAAGTTCTGATGACCCAAAGTTGTTTAATATTTCAGGACATTTTGGATTACACGTGTGAGTAATGAATAGGTCACAGAAAACTGCCATTGCATCTTGATAAAGCTGTTGTAGATTCCTAGGACTTTCTGTAAATGTAGATGGTAGAATAACTGGTACACCAGAATAACTATCTTCATTCCTTGCTAAATGATCCATTAAGCCAGAATATTGAGCAGCTCTTGGTTGACTTTGATAGCTTTTAATGAAGTTAAAGAAGCAATCGTCAACTTTTACATATGCAATAGACTTTTCTATTTATTTTGAATTTTATTTAATGAAGATTTGGAAATTCACAAATATTTTTTTAAGTCGAATTATTGATATAGATTTCAATTAAATAAAATATACTGTAAATCTTTTAATAAGGAATAAATATTTATTTAAACCATAATTATTGAAACAAAGTATTTTACTGCATAAAAAAAAAAACGGTTATGGGGAGAAGGGTTAACTATTTTGAACCTTCATCTAAATAACGATTTAATGAAAAAAAAATGTTTAAAATGTTCTTGTATCTGTTTTATAATTTTTGTTAAATAAGAAAAATCAATAAACTTTGATAGCACTATTGTAAGAATCATGCTGAAAGCCATTCTTAATATGGGGAGGGGGTTAACTATTCTGAAACTACACTTAACAATGTAAAAAAATAAGGGAAACTATATCTATGAACAATAAATATTTCTTCAGTTAAATAAAATATTCTGTAAATAAGGAATAAATATTTATTTAAACCATAATTATTGAAACAAAGTATTTTACTGCATAAAAAAACGGTTATGGGGAGAAGGGTTAACTATTTTGGACCTTCACCTAAATAGTGATTTAATGAAAAAAAATTTAATGGTCTTGTATCTTTTTTGAATAATTTGTTTCAAAATAAGGGGAAAAAAATCTTTGATACCGCTATTGTAAGAATCATGTTGAAAGCCATTCTTAATATGGGGAGGTAGGGGGGGTTTAACTATTCTGAAACTTCACCTAACAATGTAATAAAAATAATGGAAAAATTCTTTAGTTAAATAAAATATACTGAAAATCTTTAAATAGGAAATAAATATTTCTTTAAATAAATTAAATCGTAAGTAATGAAACAAAGTGTTTTATTTCATATTAAAAAAATTGTTGTGTCCATTTTTTATAGTATTTAAATATGTATGCCCTGTCAGTGGGCATTAGAAGATGATGACTGCCTGTAAAAGAAGCAAAATAAAACGAACAAAACATAAGTAATAGCTATAACGTGAAGCTGTATAAATGTTACAAAATTACTCGATTCGGCATTAAATAACACGAAAAAGGATTGATATGCCGTAAAACAAAAACAAAACAGAACAAGACGTAAAATATGTTTTAACTGTGTTACTCAGTGTATTTGCGAATGGTGACTTTGGTGATTTATTTAATAAAGTCATTCTTGACTTTTGTAACATGTATTTCTAAACATATTTTTTGTTATGTAAGGCTCACTCAAAAGTAAATAAAAATAAAAAAGATAAAGTGGCACAGTAAAAAAAAAAAAACGAACTCGTAACATTAAATGTAAAAAATATATTTATTACTGAATAAAATAGAATAAGCGTTCCATATTACACTACAATAATAAACAGAAGACATCGTTAAAAATGTAAGTAAAATACTATACTATTTAAACTGTGGAACGATACCTTCTATGCATAATTGTCTTTAAAATAATCCGGAACCATAAATAAATAGTTCATATATATATATATATATATATATATATATATATATATTTTTTTTTTTTTGTTGCTGTTCGGGAAGTTTTGGTAAATAAAAGGGTTTAATGATTTTTAATTAATAAAGATTGAACAATAAAGGGAGATAATTCACATTAATTAATGTTTGCGATGATGATGATTACGCGGTTAATTAAATTATGTTTGTGATGATGATGACGTGACACCGTACGGACAAGCATATTAATATATAGATTATTTTAAAAATATATAATAATCGCTGTATTAATAAAATGAAGTTGATTTTTCCTTTTGAATTCAGCCAGTATGAACACAGATGCTACACATCATGTCAATAACTGATTAACCGGAAATTAAGTTTCATTTTATTTCAGAATTTTCTACATTAATTCCAACATACCTAACTCTCACAAAACAATCATGCTTAGAAAAAGTAGGCGTAACTTTCAATATCCCCTCCCCCCAAAAAACTATCACTTTTCCATCGACCACCAGGACTGTTTCTCACCTCAATCCATCATTATTCCATTACTTTATCATTTATCAAATACAACTTCCCTCAGTAGATACGGATTGCTCCATCAAAAAAGTAACATTTTCATACATTGTTTGGTTTGATCAAAGACTATTGCTGAGCATTAACAATCATGGCAGCTCCATTCAGTAAAACGCCTTCCTTTACAAAAATGAACAATTTTTCAACTGCATTGATTGTGTTTTTACAAATATTCTTAAAACGTACTTTAATTCTTTACATATAAATCATGTTTAATACTTGCTATGCCGAACACATTAAATTTCATTGTTTTAACCTTTTGTTAGAATTACATTTTCGGAACGAAGGAACATTATTCACAATATAATATGCATGCATATAGAAAATAATTACCAAGACTCGCTTGAAAGTAAAATAACTCTACGATCGTTTCGGAAACGATGCTCATTTTATTGAAAATGACAATAAATATTGACAAAACTTTGACAAAAGTTTTGTCAATTTATTTTTATTTCGGACTATTATTCTCATCTTTATTAGTTGTTGTTTTTTTATTTTTTATTGGTTTTGTTTATTCACAACTACGGATGGCAGTGATGGCTGAGAATGCAGTTAGGAGATTTGAAGTTCCTATCCGTCGCAGTTACCACCTGACAAAGGCCAGAGGAATAGTTGGCCGAAACGTTGTGAATAAACAAAACCAATAAAAGATCAAAAACAACAACTAATAAATATGAGAATAATAGTTCGAAATAAAAATAAATTAATTAATTAATTAATTAATGCTCATCTCAAAAATGAATTCCAATTAATGAATAATATATATATAAAAGTTTTGCCCTATAAAACAGTCTCCTCATCAGCAAAAATCGGGCGAGGGGTGGGGGAGTTAAAGACACCAAAATACAACTAGCATTTTAGTTGTGAGTAGTGTTGGGACGATTCCTAATTTTTATACGATTCCGATTCCGATTCCAGGAAAATATTGATTAACGATTCCGATACCAAATACGATTCCGATTCCTAGGGAATTTATTGTTTTGAAATATATCAGGTAGTTTTATACTTATGGTCGGTAGTTCCCAAATATGTTCCCTAACTTTGGAAGAGATATTTTATGTCTACACCGTCGTGTTTTGGATTAAATAAAATTATCATATAGCAAACTAAACGGAAAAATTAGCAAAATTTATTCTAGAGAAAATTTATTTTACTTAATTGGAATACAGAAAAAATAACTCAAAGAAAATAGAATTCATCCTTCAGAGAAAAAACAAATAAAATAGAATTTATATAACAGAACAAAAACAAGAAAATTAGAGAATAAATACACACGATTCATTATTTTGGTCCTCATAATTAATAGATTTAATGAATTAAATAAAAAAAAATATAGCGGAAGAAAAAGAAAATATATACTAATTAAATATAAAAAAGATAAATATTTAATTTAATAATTTATAAATGAACGTGCGTAATGAAAAAAAAAAAACAATATACCACGTGACATGGCGCCGTAGATACAAAATAACCGGGTTTGTATTACTGTACACATAGATTCGAAAAAGTTGTCAAAAAACAAATATATAACAAACAAATATCAAAGGCAAGATAAGTTACTTTTCTACCAAACTGGATACATTTTTTTTGTTTTTATTCAATGTAACATGTTTATTCAGCTCGAAAAACATGCAGCGTTTACCGATGTATTGGAAAATTCAAAATAGCGCCCGACACTCTCTTTAACATGGTAAGTTCGGGAAAAGGTGTTATAAATAATAAACTAGACAAAATACTATTAAAAAAAAAACACCGAATATATATAAAAATATGTCACGGTAACATATATTGAGCGAGTTTCTAGCAGTATTTTGTATAGTTTATTATTTATAACATCTTTTCCCAAACTTACCGTGTTAAAGAGAGTGTCGGGCGCCATTTTGAATTTTCCAATACATCGGTAAACACTGTATGCTTTTCGAGCTGAATAAACATGTTACATTGAATAAAAACCCGAAAAATATATCCAGTTAGGTAGAAAAATAACTTATCTTGCCTTTGATAACATTTATTTGTTATATATTTGTTTTTTGACAACTTTTTCGAATCTATGTGTACAGTAATACAAACCAAACTATAAGTCCTTAGTAAAATTCTATTTATAAATACTTTTAAAAATGAAATTATTTAATTAATCGTAAATATTATTTAGACATAAAAATTAACTGATTACAAAACCTTTTAAAAATATATATATTAATTTCTTTTTCGTTTGGCAAAGAACTGCGCAAAACACTCAATTTTCAATTTAAAATTCTAGAAAAAAAGATTATATTATTCTGCTTTTAATATAATCAAATTCAGGGTTTTATCTTTCTGGAGAAAAAAAAATAATGGATTTTATTTCAATGAAATTAAAAAAAAAAAACTTGACTGAATTGAATTAAATACCCTTAAATTAACGAAGGGGTTATTTAATAACTTTAGGTTTGGAAGAGATAGGTATGGGGTCGATTTTTTTGAAACTTCAAAAGAAACCGACTACTGTCAAAACTTTGCGAAATAATACAACGTGATCAATTTCATTTTAGAGATATTTCTTTCAAAAGCCTTCTTTTAAAAAAAGAAAAAAAAAGTATATTGTTGTATTAAACCTTTTACTGTTTAAATAATTTGACTTTGCTCGTTTTATTTTAAGAAAATATAAGTTGAAAAAGCATTTTCATTCAGTATTAGAAGATTTGTCAGTAAAAAAAAACAATCTCCAAAAAGATAAGCGTTTTTTTTTTTTATTTTTACTCGCAATGTAGAGCCCTGCATACTTCTTTTCAAGTTAACTCTTTTGTAGTTTTGATTACAATAGATCTGAATGAATGAACCTTGTAAGGGAGGGGCACTAAGCATTGCCCTGTTAATAATGAATTTCTTTGGTTTCTTTTTATTTCTCTCTTGCGGTTAGAAATATCAGGAAATTTTTTTTCTTTTTTTCAACATCAGACTAAAAGAATCGTAATGAAGGAATCGGAAAATTAAGGTATTTTTTAACGATGCGATTCCGATTCCGATACCTCCCAAAATACACGATTCTTACGATTAACGATTCCGATTAATCGTCCCACCACTAGTTGTGAGTAAGACAGATATTCCTTATTTAGCTCCATTATAAAATTTATTTTAAGTTTAGTCCGTCTATTTTTTGGCATGCTGTTATATTTTGTCTTCGAATTGAAATATATATATATATATATATATATATATATATATATATATATATATATATATATATATAATACATATATATATATATATATATAATACATATATATATATATATATATATATATATATAATACATATATATATATATATAATACATATATATATATATATATATAATACATATATATATATATATATATAATACATATATATATATATATATATATATAATACATATATATATATATATATAATACATATATATATATATATATAAATACATACATGATCGCTACTTCTTCACAGAAGTTTGCAATCTGATCAGTTAAGTGTTGTGCATCCGTGTGCCCGTAGATGACTTTTTAATCCAGCTGTAGTCCTACATGAAAGTTCACAAATGTGACAAAAACTACCCTTCTTGTAAAAGTAACCGCATAATAGTATTGTGAATCTTTGAATGCTGTGTAAAGAGACTTTTAGATTTGCAGATTAGACCACAAATACGACAACGTAGCATTGCCATATGTGCTGTAAAAGCATCCTAAGAACACCGTCGTTCCTATCTTTTATTGTGTGATTTCATGATAACCAAAACCAGCTTTTGACAAGAAGTATCTGTCAATTACAGTGCACTTAAGTTCCTGTTGTAATTTCTCACACATTATATTATCGTCTTGCTTCCTTAAAACTCATTTTAAGACAGCTGCTCTTCAAAATCATGCATATATACACACACCCACACACACATATATATATACACACACCCACACACACATATATATATATATACATACACATAAATACATATACATATATATATATATATATACATACACACACATATACATATATATACACATACACACATACATATATACACATACATATATACATACACACACATACATACACACATATACATATATACACACACATATACATATATACACACACATATATATATATACATACATACACATATATACATATCCCCGAGTGGCTTCCGGGCGTTGATAAGTTGCGAGACTACCTTGTAAAACAAAAGAATTTTTTTTTTAAAAGTACCTCTCCACCCTATGGCTGACTGGGATAGCTTCCGTATATTTATATCTGATCTACCTCTGCATTCCATGTTTAAAAAAGATGTGTCCTCTATAGTATCAGACCTGACCGAATGGTTAATTGTAGGCATAGACCGATTCATACCCTCTAAAAAATTCCAACAAAAACCTAACAGCCAGCCTTGGTTCTCCCCAGAATCTTCTGCTGCCATCGCGCACAGAAATCACTTTTTCCATAGCTACCAATGTAATAAATATACTGAAACTAAAGCTGCTTTCAGGACTCCAAGTAATCACTGTAAAAGAGTAATAAAAAACGTAAGAGAGCTATATGCTCAGTCCGTTAAATCCAAGGTAGCTGAGCAGCGGCTTGGTTCCCACCAGTTTTGGCAAATAGCAAACAGGATCTTGAACGTGCGTTCTATCCCAACCATCATCAATGGACCTGAGGTTATTTCGTCAGCATCAGACAAGGACAAACTATTTGCCAAGAATTTGCAGCTGATTCTACTCTATGCGACGAAGGCTATCAACTCCCCGTATTTCCTCCTATGACAGACAACATGCTATGCAACATAAAATATCTCTGCATGATGTCACCAAGCTAATCAAGAACCTTGATTCCAGTAAAGCAACTGGCCCTGACGGCATTCCAATTATAGTATTGAAAAAGCTTCAACTAGAACTTGCCCCCAGACTTAAAAACTGCTTAAGTGTTGACTTAAGGAGAAGTGCTTCTCAACACCCTGGACAACCCAATATGCCCTGTATTTAAGAACTCAAGTGATACTCCCACTCAGTACAGACCAATAAGTCTCCTGTGTGTCATGAGTAATTTGCTGGAATCATTCGTTGACATCTATACTGATGACACGACCATCAATAGCAACATATCAAAGGCCGTAAATGACAAAATTTTCTCTAATTCTTTCTCCTCTGATCTTGAGCACGTGGTACAGTGGGGAAAGATGTGGCTGGTTACTTTTAATGCATCTAAAACCAAGCTTCTATCTTTACATCATAAACACTGATCCCCATCTGGCATCAATTGAAATGGATAGCTCTCATCTTGGGTGGGGAGGCTCCATGTTTTGACAAGCTTCTAGGATTGACCTTTACTCCTGATCTGAAATGGAACACGTACATCAAGTCTGTTGCCAAGGTTGCTGAAAAAATGGTGGGATTCTTCTACCACTTCAGAAGATATCTCACTGCTGATGCAATTCTCTATCTATATAAAAGCCAAGTATGTCCAAGGATGGAGTACTGCTGCCATATCTGGGCAGGAGCTGCTAAAAACAGCCTATCCTGCCTTGACAGAGTAAAAATAGACTTTGTGTCTTAATGGGGGGATGCCCTTTTCTCTTCCCTGCATCCTCTCTCTCATAGAAGAGACGTTGCAAGCCTGTCGTTGTTTTATCATTATTTCCATGTGAAGTGCTTGTCTGAGTTCCAATCTCTGGTCCCCCCTTGCCAATCTTTCACGAAAAACATCCGTCTAGCTGAAACCACTGTCAGTAATTTTCCCCACTCTTTATCTGTGCCTAAATCAAAACGTAGATTCCATGAACAAAGCTTCTTTCTTAGACGTGCACGCCAGTGGAACTCTCTCCAGTTTGCCTGTTTCCCACCTGACTACAACTTGGATGTCTTCAAGTCCAACATAAATAAATTCCTGATAAACCGCCCCCTTACGTAAGACACTTTTTCAAATCTCCATTACTAACGATTACAGCAATATTATCCCATTGATTACTGTATACACAATAACACTTATCCCTGAGTGGCTTCCGGACCTTGATAAATGGTAACTACCATGTAAAAATATATATATATATATATATATATATATATGACTCTCCCGTCGTGTTCGACGCATGAGGGCCAAAAAATTCGCTCTGTTTCACTCTGTCTTCAATGCTTGTGGCGCATGTGTGACACGAGGCCAACTCTGCTCCCACAAACCAAATCGCACAACTCACAGGATACAGGCTGGGAAGGTGCTGTTCCTAATCTTGCTCTACAAAGATTTGTTTGATTCGATAGCTGTGTGTCAATGTATGTGTTAATGCCCGCAAAACATTTTTTATCCGCAGCATCTTCTACAAAGGTTTTTGGGTTCAAGCCTGCGTGCTTAAGATTGTCTTTCAGCTTGTCCCTGTACCTTAGAAATGGACGACCCACATTTCGATTGCCCTCTTTCAGTTGACTGTATGCTAGTTGCTTAGGACGACGGTTTTCATCCATGCGAACTAGGTGACCAGCCCACCGAAGCTGAGACTTCATCAGGAAGGCCTCAATACTTAAAATGTTGCACCTAGCAAACAATACCGAGTTAGGGGCCTTGTCTTTCCATGTTAATCCACATATACTGCGAAGGCAACGCTTATGGAATGTATCCAGTTGCTCAATCTGCCTATGGTATGGGGTCCAGGCTTCCGATCCATACAGGAGTATCGAAACAATCACTGCACGATAAACTGAGACTTTGGTCTTTAGAGTCAAACCTCTTTCATTCCAAACTCTGGACTGCAGTTTGCCGAAGGCATCAGTCGCCTTTGAAATTCTGCTCAATATTTCACGAATTCACCTTACTTCCGAGATATGCAAAGGATTTAACATACTTTAGAGGCTGTCTATTCACTAAGATTTTCTGAGGCGGTTCCACATATTCTGGTCTCAGAATATTCACACCACCTTGCTGCAACGGGGTGGGCTTTGGTTGGTAGATAACTTCTGTCTTTTTAATACTAATTGTCAAACTAAATGCTTTTGCGGCATTGGAAAACTTGTCAACTAATTCTTGTGCTTCTCCAAATGAAGTGGCCACGAGTGCAGCATCGTCTGCAAAAAGAAAATTACGAACCATTTTGCTTCTTGTTAGTGTTTTAGCTTTGAATCTTTGATGATTAAAAAGACCCCTGGTAGTTCTAAACTCAAAATAGACACCTTGCGTGTAATCTTTAAAAGCATGCTCGAGCACGATTGAAAAGAAGGTGGCAAATAGCACAGGTGCCATAACACAACCCTGTTTCGTATCGCTTTTTACCTTGAATGACTCAGAGAACTTTCCGTCTGCTCTTACACGTGCCTCCATATTCTTGTGAAAGGATATTATTACATTTAACATTTTTTCAGGGATTCCAACTTTATTCAAAACCTTCCAAAGTGCGATTCTGTTGACAGAGTCAAACGCCTTGGTTAGGTCGATAAAAATGACAAACAGATCCTGATTTTTCTCACGTGCCTTCTCTGCAACTAAACAGTAGATCATGTCGATGGGTCCCCTTCCAGATCTAAAACCACACTGCGTCTCAGAATAAATTTTGTCTACTAGATGAATGATTATCCGGTTCAAAATGACCCTGGCTAGTACTTTACCAGCTACAGAGAGCAGTGATATTCCACGGTAGTTATCACAATCAATGCGCTTTCCTTTATTCTTGAAGAGATGGATTATTGAAGAGTTCCTGAAATCCTGAGGTACAGAACTGCTTTCCCAAATCCTGATGAATAACTCCAAAAGTTTTTTCAAAAGTGTGTTCCCCCCAAACTTGAATATTTCAGCCGGTATACCATCATCACCTGCACACTTTCTCAGCAGCATTTGTTTTACAGCTGCGAGAACTTCAGAAAAATTAGGAATCATATCTAGTTCTGGTATTTGGATTCTTGCAGGCAAAGAACTCAAAACATCATCGTCAACATCAGAAGAAGAATTTAGCACTCCTTAAAAATGGTCCTTCCAGCGGTTAAGGATGTCATTCTTATCAGTCAACAAGGTTGTACCATCTGCCCCCATAACGGGTGAAGTACTGCATTGTTGTGGTCCAAAAACTTCTTTCAGACCCTCATAAAATACCCTCGCATCTTTCCTATCAAAAGCAGCCTGGAGCTCAGAGGCTTTTGCAGACCACCAATCTTCTTTCATTTTCCTCAATCGGCGCCGAACATCCCTCCTGACACTGAGATAAGCCGACCTCTTCACTGCAGAATTCTTGTCTGATATCCAAGCCCAGTGCGAAGAGTGCATCCGGTCTAAAATACCCTGAATTTCAATGTCATTTTCGTTGAACCAATCCTGATGCTTCCTCTTGGAAAGTCCTAGTACTTCGCTTGAACATTCATAGATGGCATCCCGCAATTTCTTCCAGGACTCTTCAATATCATTGTTTATCACAATTTCATTTA
This sequence comes from Euprymna scolopes, assembly GCF_053919585.1. Classification (NCBI taxonomy): domain Eukaryota; kingdom Metazoa; phylum Mollusca; class Cephalopoda; order Sepiida; family Sepiolidae; genus Euprymna; species Euprymna scolopes. Next base: position 799,637 of record NC_136508.1, read on the forward strand.
ACTTTGCATCTAACTTAGAAGATAATTCTTCTTTCTTTTAAGTGTTCAGTTCTTTATTCAATGGCTTTGGCATCTTAATTGTATGCCTTCTGCCCTTAGGTCGTAGTTTCAGTGATGTCTTGCATTGAATCAGGGCGTGATCTGACAGCCAACATGAGTCATGAAATGAACGACTCAAAAGAATATCTCTCATTTTTCTTTTCCGGGTTATAACAAAGTCAATAAGATGCCAATGCTTGGACCTTGGGTGCATCCATATACTTTTACAACGATTTGGCTGCTGAAACATAGTATTTGTAAGTAAGAGCCCATGTTCACTACAAAATGACAACAAGCAAATTCTATTGTCATTTATTTTCCCCATACCATGAGCCCCAATCACATTTCCCCATGTCTCCCTGTCCGAGCCTACCCGGGCATTGAAATCTCCCATTAGTAAGATCTTGTCATGAAAGCTTACGTTTCTTATTATGTCACCAAGCTTTTCGTAGCAGTTTGTAGCTTCTACCTCTTCTGCATTTAGAGTTAGTGCATAGCAACTTACCAGTGTCAGTCCCATTCCAGCAGTGAGTCCCATTCTAAGGGTCAGTAAACGATCGTCACCGCCCCGAGGAAGAGCCTCCAGAGAGTCAGCAAGAGTTGATTTTATTGCAAAGCCAACACCGGCGCTATGCCTCTCCCCCTCTTTCTGACCTGACCAAAAGAATGTGTAACCTTTGTCAATTTCTTTCAATTCACCTGATCCCAAAAGATGTGTCTCAGACAAGGCAGCAATGTCAATGTTCTATTGTTTCAGTACTTTTGCAACTAGCGCCGTCTTCCTCTCGAAAGAATCATCACTATCAAGCAATGTTATTACATTCCACGTTCCAAAATTGAACACATGCTTTGTATTTCGAATTGAGTTTCTGTTTCGACTG
>NC_136508.1:805556-818056 GCF_053919585.1 Euprymna scolopes
AATAAACAAATGAAATTTTTTCATAAGTGTTTTTTTTTAATGTCAAAAAAAACAAAAAAACAATAAAAGTCAAACATTTTTTCTATCTACACAGAATTATTTTTCCAGCTAGAAACTTAATGAAATTACCAAATGATACTTGGTAAAGTCTGTTTTTTTTATGGAGAGCATCTAGGGGCAAATAACTCTAAAAAAGTTTTAAAAAAGGTTGCTGTTCGAAATATTAATTCCAACATGAATTAAATATATTATCAATATAATTGTTGTTTAAAATTTATTAAATAACAATTTTAAATAGAATACTACTTTAATATTTTCCACAAATTTTCAATTGGGTTGAGGTCTGGAGACTGACTGGGCTAAATAAGAATGTCAATTTCATTATTTCTCAACCATTCTTTAGTTAGTTTGGCAGTATGCTTGGGATCATTGTCCTGCTGAAACACGAAATGTTCTTAGTATTTTCCATTTTAATGAGAAGAATCCAAATATTACAGCCCTGGATCTAAATACTGCCTGCTCTGTAACACAAAGGCGACCAACATTATAACGACACCTAATGAATTAAACATACTCAACTCTAAACCAGAGATAATTTGTAGTTGCAGGCACAGGAGAAAGTTCAAATACGGAAATGCAAATAACCTCGCTGAAAGAACACCGCCAGACAGGGCTAATATCTAGCACTCCTAATGCTAGCCATGCAGAAACATAACACCCTCCCTTGCTGCTCATTGCCCCTAGCAAATGGCTAACACCCCAAATATTATTATCATTATTAATAATGTTTTTATTTATTTTATTATTCTTTATTTTTTATTTATTTATTTATTTATTTGTTATTTATTTTTATTTTTTTTCCTCTGCAATCACCACAGAGACTTTTTTCTCTGCTGCTATTGCCATAAACCTTTTAATATAAACCATTAGCACACTCTCTGAATATATATCGCTTATCTATATATTAATTTGCTTGTACGTACGGTGTCACGTCATCATCATCGCAAACATTAATTAATGAAACGCGTCATCATCATCACAAACATAAATTAATGTGAATTATCTCCCTTTATTGTTCAATCTTTATCAGTTTAAATATAGTATAGTATTTTACTTACATTTTTAACGATGTCTTCTGTTTATTATTGTAGTGAATACGGAATGCTTATTTTTTTTTTTATTCAATAATAAATATATTTTTTATATTTAACGCTACGAGTTCGTTTTTTTTTTTATTGTGCCATACTAAACATTTATTAATGTCTCACTTTTACAGACATTTGGGGTTTGTATTACTGTACACATAGATTCGAAAAAGTTGTCAAAAAACAAATATATAACAAATAAATGTTATCAAAGGCAAGATAAGTTACTTTTCTACCTAACTGGATATATTTTTTGTGTTTTTATTCAATGTAACATGTTCATTCAGCTCGAAAACCATACAGTGTTTACCGATGCATTCGAAAATTCAAGATGGTGTCTCACACCCTCTTTAACACCGTAAGTTTGGGAAAAGATGTTATAAATAAAAAACCGGATAAAATACTGTTAAAAACTCGCTCAATACATGTTACTGTGACATAGGTTGATATATATTCGGCGGGTTTTTAATAGTAGTTTGTATAGTTTTTTATTTATAACACCTTTTTCCAAACTTACAGTGTTAAAGAGGGTGTGAGACGCCATCTTGAATTTTCGAATACATCGGTAAACACTGTATGTTTTTCGAGCTGAATAAACATGTTATATTGAATAAAAACACAAAAAATATATCCAGTTAGGTAGAAAAGTAATTTATCTTGCCTTTGATAACATTTATTTGTTATATATTTGTTTTTTTTACAACTTTTTCGAATCTATGTGTACAGTAATACAAACCCAAATATTTATTTCCTATTTAAAGATTTTCAGTATATTTTATTTAACTAAAGAATTTTTCCATTATTTTTATTACATTGTAAGGTGAAGTTTCAGAATAGTTAAAACCATATTAAACTATATTAAGAATGGCTTTCAGCATGATTCTTACAATAGCGGTATCAAAGATTTTTTTTTTCCTTATTTTAAAACAAATTATTAAAAAAAGATACAAAACCATTAAATTTTTTTTCATTAAATCGCTATTTAGGTGAAGGTCCAAATAGGAATTTAGGAAAACTGGTCCCTTATTGAATAAATATTGATTGAAAACACATTTTATGATCATTCTTGAAGGAAATATTGTTTTTTAAAATAGACTATAGCACCCCCCCCATAATATTTAAAAAAAATATTTTTACTTGTTTAATTTTTTTTTTTTTAAATAAAATCGATTTTCTAAGTGTCCGTTTTCTATCTAACTGGCTAAGTTCTTAGTGGCTTCACTTCTTTTAAAGCGTTTATTATGTTCATAAACGAGACCGCATATTTTTTTTTTTATATTAATATAAAAAGAATTTACTTATTTACTGTTGTTTATAAAAGGGTAAAATCGATTTTTCTACCTGGCCGACTGTTGTTCGTTGTTTAACTTATTTGGAATCGTTTATTCGGTAAAGAAAAAAAAAACCACAGAAAACAAACAAAAAACATGTCGAGTGTTACGTGAGATCGAGAAATAATGTCCGGTATATCACATCTTCTTGATAATCGCTAAAAAATAGAAAATTAAAGAAATTACTGAGGGAGATTTGGTTTTAAAAAGAAAATAATAAATTTTAATATTTTTAAAAATATAATTTGGGGGGGGGGGTAAAAACTATATCTCCCTCCGAAAAACAACCAACAAAAAATGAAATTAAAAAGATTCTTGATAAACGATAGCGGAGTTTTCAATAAAATTGATTAATAAATTTATTTAGTGATTACTTTTTATCTTAATGATTGATTTTAGAATTTTGAAGTAAAAATTAAAAATGAGTTAACGAGAGATTGTTAGCACATGGCATCTCTCTTTTTTCTTTTTTTTTTTTTACACAGTGATCACCACTTATCAAGGCCCGGAAGCCACTCAGGGATAAGGGTTATTGCAAGTACATTACGTTAGTGAGGAGACTTGCTGAAGTGTTTACTTAAGGGGGCGGTTCATTAGGAATTTGTTAACATTGGACTTGAAGACATCCAAGTTGTAGTCCGGAGGGAAGCAGGCAGATGGAACAGAGTTCCACAGGCGTACAGTTCTAAGAAAGAAGCTTTGTTCATGGAATCCGCGTTTTGATTTAGGCACATATATAAAGTGGGGGAAATTTTTCACAGTGGATTCAGCTAGACGGGTGTTTTTCGTGAAAGATTGGCGAGGGGGGACCAGAGATTGGAGTTCAGACGAGCATCTGCCATGGAAATAACGATAAAACAAGGACAGGCTCGCAACGTCTCTTCTGTGGGAGAGAGGTTGCAGGGTAGAGAAAAGGGCATCCCCACTAAGTCACGAAGTCTCTCGCACCAAAAAAATATTTCGCTTTTAATTTATTAGTTAATTTTTTTTTTGCAAAATTTGACAGGACGACAATAAATGTTGATAATTGATAAAATTATAATTTTAAATAACGTATGAGTGTATTTGGTATGAGAGAAAACAAAAACATAACAACCAAAAAAAGTATCATAATTAAAATCCAAGACAAAAAGTAACGAAGAATCGAATCGCTCCGTTTTTTAATTTTTTGAGTTTGTTTTTTATTATTGTTTTTATGACTCCAAAAAACATCGTGTGAGACTAACCATAGCCCTCGGCGCAAGAGGGTCCGTATGTGCCTGACGTGTGGGGTGGTGGCTGATCCTGTGGTCGGGGCAGCGGACGAAAGAGTTTATGGTGCCTGCCTGCTTTTATTAGAGACGGAATCTCGCAGGATCGCGCGAGATCTCGCGGGGATGCAAATTAGCTAGGCCATCTTGAGGAATAAAAATCGGTCCATTGGAGGTGCGAGGCAGTCGGGTTCTGACGTTCGTGGCGATCAGTACAGTGACCGTTGGGTTCTGTTTCTATTCGTGCAGTCAGCTGAGCTTTGTTAGTTACCTTCGTGCCGTGGCTGTCATTGTTTGTTGGTTCGCTGTGTGTTGACGTGGTTCTTCAGTGAAACGCTTCGTCGCCCACGACGAGACTCCCCGTCTCCTACACAAGATACTCATACAAGCTATTTCGCCCCCCCCCCCACTCCGAACTTGGTTTTCTTTTCTTCAATGGCGGATAGGTTCGATCTAAAGTTGATACCGGATTTCGATGGATCCGACCCGGTACTCAGCTGGGTTGAGAAGGTCGAGTTACATTGTCAGTTGTCCGGCGTGAAAAATGTCGAGCGCGTGATTCCTCTGCGGCTGACCGGCGGGGCCTTCGCTGTATATCAGCAACTCAGCGCTGAGGAGAAGTGTAACTACTCGAGTATCAAAGCGGCGTTGTACAGGGCGTTCGCCACTGACCCCGCCACTGCATGGGAGCAGTTTGAGACGAGGTCTATACGCTTGGGTGAAACTGTGGACGTGTATCTCGCCGAACTTAAGAAGCTGACGGTGTTGTTCGGCGGTCTTCCCGAGAGGGCCCTAGCCTACAAATTCCTGTCAGGACTCCCCGCTGGAGCAAAGCAGCTCCTGCGAGCAACCTCTACCATATCCTCACTACTGCTGAGTGACCTAGTGGACAGAGCCAGGACAATAATGAAGGATGACTCGACGGTGCAGGAACCGGTAGTCGCCGTCACATAGGCCCCACCAAGTGGTGAAGGACCGTCTCAGGGACCCAGCCCGCAAGGTGATGTCATCTGCTACAGATGCAACGGGCGGGGCCACATGGCAAGAAATTGTAGAAGGCGGTCGACGGCTGTTCGCTGCTACCGCTGTAACAAGACTGGGCACATGGCCCGAGACTGTGCGGGAAACGTGGACGGGGACAAGGTGCCAGTGCCGACCTCTTCCCCGAACAGAAAATAAACAAGGCGCTCCCTGTCATTCAGGTCCGAGTTAATGACACGTTATGTTCAGCCCTCCTTGATTCCGGTTGCTCCCGCATCATAGTGTGTGCGGACTTCTGTCGGGCGTGGAAAAAGAAGAACGTCAAGATAACTACCATTACTGGAAAAATATGAATGTGTTGCGGCGTGGGTGTGGTACACATTCGCACAAGAACTGGGAACTCGGCCAACATCGAAGCGCTGGTGACACGCGAAAAGCCGCTGAGGTTCGACCTGTTGCTAGGCTACGATGCCATCAAAGCCCTGGGCGGCGTGCGCATAATGCGCGCTGGCGTTGTAGAGTTTCAGGATAGGCCCCCGGTGTGCGCAGCACTAAGAGTCAACCAGCCGGACTTCAGTGCGGAATTCGACGACCAACAGAAGGCGTGGACCGCCACTTGGAGGTGGTCAGAAGACAAGGAACCGGCCAAACTACAAAACAAAGTGGCAGAGTACCGTATGCCCGACCAGATAAGGCCTGCATACGAAAGCGAGCTCCGTGAATGGATTAAGAACGGTTGGCTGATTCCATACCCCTACGACAAACTTGGACCCCCCAAGGGCCTGATACCGCTGATGGCAGTTGCCCAACCTAACAAGTCAAAGGTGAGGCCGGTAATGGACTACCGCGAGTTGAATGCGCATGTTGATGCGTTCACAGCGGACGCCGACGTCTGTGCCAGCAAGCTGTGAGAGTGGCGCCGGCAGGGGTCCAATGTGTCCCTACTGGACTTGAGAAAAGCATACTTGCAGGTCCGGATTGGCGAGGCGATGTGGCCTTTCCAGACAGTGATGTTTTCCGGGAAGAGATACTGTCTTACGCGACTTGGATTTGGGCTAAACGTAGCACCCCAGATAATGAAGGCTATCGTCAATGCCGTGTTGTCACAAGAAGAATGGATCAGAAAGGGAACATCGGCGTATATTGACGATATATACGTGAACGAAGATATCGTGTCATCTTCGCGCGTAAGATCCAAACTTGCCGAGTTTGGTCTAAACTGCAAGGACTCTGAGCGGCTTGAGGATGGCGCCCGCGTATTGGGCTTGAGCGTTCAAGAGGAGCGAGGGATCCTGAAGTGGAGGCGTGGAACCGCAGTTCCCGACGTACCCGACGTTTACACAAGACGTGCCGTGTTCTCCCTGTGCGGGAAACTTGTGGGGCACCTTCCAGTATGCGGATGGGTTCGTGCGGCGACAGGCGTCATAAAAAGGAGGGCAAATGCGGTCACCAAAGGCTGGGACGATGAGATAACCGACAAACTATTGGTTCGAATGTTAAAGGAGACCGTCGCTAGTGTGAAAAAGAATGACCCCGCCACAGGGGACTGGTGCGTGCAGGGAGACGAACTGAGCGTGTGGGTGGACGCAAGTTCTCTAGCGATCGGTGTAGTTTTGGAGAAAGATGGGGCCGTAGTTGAGGATGCCTGCTGGCTGCGACCGGCGAATGATGCTGCGCATATCAACCTGGCACTTCAATGGGAAGTGAAGAAACTGTGTGTGCACACTGACTCACTTTGCGTGCACCACTGGGTGTCGGACACACTCACGAGCAAGGCCAGGGCACGCACCAAGGCAGCCAGCGAAATGCTGATAAGACGGAGGATGGAGACTGTGAAAAAACTGGTGACGGAGTACAACCTGTCCGTAGACATAGTGCTCGTCACCTCGGACTACAACCTCGCCGACAAGCTCACTCGGGTACCACGGAGATGGTATGAGGCTATGAAGAAAGAAGCTAAGCCATTGCCTCTGTGTGCTGCCTCCGTCGAGGAGGACGAAATCAGGAAGATACATCATGACAGTGGGCACCCCGGAGTACAACGGACCTACTACTTTGTGAAGTTGGCTAGACCATCAATACCAAAAAGCGCAGTAAGAGCAGTGGTCAGGGAGTGCCAAACGTGCCAGTCCATTGACCCCGCCCCAGCCAGATGGCGGAAAGGACAGCTGGGAGTGGACGCGACTTGGAGTCGGTTGGGTATGGATATAACCCACTACGGCAGCCAACACTTCCTCACGCTGATAGACTGCGGGCCAACGAGGTTCGCGATTTGGCGCCAATTAGCGAGGCAGGATTCAACCAGTGTCATCCACGAATTGGAATCCATATTCTACGAAAGGGGGCCGCCTCAGGAGATCCTCACGGATAACGACACAGCGTTCTGCAGCAGGGAATTTAGGCATTTTATGGACAACTGGGGGATCCGCCTTCAACACCGATGCGCGTATGTGCCGAGCGGCAACGGCATAGCGGAGCGGTGCCACCGAACCGTGAAGAGGATCGCGGCCAGGAAGAAGTGTACGATCGCGGAGGCGGTTTACAGATACAACACAACGCCTAAGGACGCCGTGACTGGCGGCAGTGCGCCCGCTGATGCGATTCATCACTACCACGTGCGCGTCAAGGACGTTGAAGTGTGTCTACCCGACCAACGAGAACCCCAGGGGACGTACCAAGTGGGAGACACCGTCTGGGTGAAGCCACCCGGCGGCCGGTGCACCAGCAGCTTTTGGAGGGGGCGGGTCACCGGCGTCATCAGTGAACAGGCCATACTAGTCGATGATACTCCGCGCCACGTAAGGGATGTCCGGCCCGCTCTAAGCGCTGACCAATCGGCGAGCAGTGGAAATAGCGAGTCATCCGACGATGAGCGATGGATCCAACCCGTGCCCCACGAACCTGGTGACTCAACTGCGAGCAGTGGAAGGAGCGAGTCATCCAACGATGAGCGATGGATCCAACCTGTGCCCCACGAACCTGATGACTCAACTGCGAGCTCTAATGCTGATGCTTCCGATGACACTTCTGAGAGCTCCGATGAGGAAGTCCCGGCAATACCCCTCCGCAGGAGTGCTCGAATCAAACGGCCACGTCCGCCGTGTCACGTATGTGATCTGGAGACCAGGGGGGAGTGTGAGACTAACCGTAGCCCTCGGCGCAAGAGGGTCCGTGTGTGCCTGACGTGTGGGGTGGTGGCTGATCCTGTGGTCGGGGCAGCGGACGAAAGAGTTTATGGCGCCTGCCTGCTTTTATAAGAGACGGAATCTCGCAGGATCGTGCGAGATCTCGCGGGGATGCAAATTAGCTAGGCCATCTTGAGGAATAAAAATCGGTCCATTGGAGGTGCGAGGCAGTCGGGTTCTGACGTTCGTGGCGATCAGTACAGTGACCGTTGGGTTCCGTTTCTATTCGTGCAGTCAGCTGAGCTTTGTTAGTTACCTTCGCGCCGTGGCTGTCATTGTTTGTTGGTTCGCTGTGTGTTGCCGTGGTTCTTCAGTGAAATGCTTCGTCGCCCACGACGAGACTCCCCGTCTCCTACACAAGATACTCATACACATCGTTAAAATAAGAACAAAAAAAATTTTGTAATTAACTTTGTATGAACATAATAAACGCTTTAAAATAAGTGAAACCACTAAGAACTTAGCCAGTTAGGTAGAAATCGGACACTTAGAAAATCGATTTTATTTAAAAAAAAAAACAAAACAAAACATTAAACAAGTAAAAATATGTTTTTTTAATATTATGGGGGTGCTATAGTTTATTTTAAAAAACAATATCTCCTTCAAGAATGATCATAAAATGTGTTTTCAATTGATATTTATTCAATAAGGGACCAGTTTTCCTACCTAGCGAAAGGGGACGAGTTTTCCGGGGTCGAGTTTTCCGGAGACGAGTTTTCTGGGCACCCCAAAATCGTTAACCCTTCTCCCCATAACCGTTTTTTTTATGTAGTAAAACACTTTGTTTCAATAATTATGGTTTAAATAAATATTTATTCCTTATTAAAAGATTTACAGAATATTTTATTTATCTGAAGAAATATTTATTGTTCATACATATATTTTCCCTTATTTTTTTACATTGTTAAGTGTAGTTTCAGAATAGTTAACCCCCCTCCCCATATTAAGAATGGCTTCCAGCATGATTCTTACAATAGTGCTATCAAAGTTTATTGAGAGCTGCTCAATATTCTGGCTTAATGGATCATTTAGCAAGGAATGAAGATGGTTATTCTGGTGTACCAGTTATTCTACCATCTACATTTACAGGAAGTCCTAGGAATCTACAACAGCTTTATCAAGATGCAATGGTAGTTTTCTGTGACCTATTCATTACTCACACGTGTAATCCAAAATGTCCTGAAATATTAAACAACTTGGGATCATCAGAACTTTCACAAAATCGATGTCAACAATGTCACACAGTTTTTTAAAATTCACAGTCTAACTCCCCAGAACCTGCTGACTGACCACTATTCTCACTCCAAGCAGCTGATCGACGTTCCTGTCACCGCCTCAATCATCACCAGCACTTCCTGACAATATCAACAGCATCAGTTACGATCGCATTGACCTTCAATAAAAGTTTAAACTAAAGTTCTTTGTTCTCCTTGCTTCCATACATTAATTTTTGTAATATAACAATAAGGAATTTCTTACTGATGTATCTTAAAAGATTTTAACTACCGTGGAATTTCCACGGGTCCTGCTAGTATAACATTAATACAGCAAACCCACCTTGAATGACTTTCCCCCTGGCAAGATCAAACTAACACTACAACTATTTTACTCATAGTTTCTCAGACAATTATGTCTAACCAAATCTTACCTTGCAAAATCTAACACTTAAGACCGCCTATTAAACTGTACTCCAATTAACAATTAGCACAAGTTATACCAAGAATATGTCCTCATCATTTCAAAGCCAAAGCTTAATGAAAAGTAACTTAGAAATCCTCCCCTCACCAGGCCTCAAACCAAAAATCAGAACCCTTAAATATCCCCCGCCCCTCCCACTTACAACTCCCCCACCCTCAAATCGAACTAATTTAAACTCCTCCATAATATAAATTCAACACATATAAACTTATGCAATTAAAATAATACTAACTCATTCAATCCAGAAATATTTATATTTAAATTTACTAAAAATACTTTAAGATAAGGGCAACCGACCTTCATTTCCTCATTATTACCTCCCCCCCTCCGTCATGCATACACACATACTCCCATCTCCCATCTAAATCTCATGACTGTCGGTTAAGGTCGATCCAACCACCCCCACACGCTTGTTTAGAGCATTATTTCTACCTCCTCCCACCCAGCTATTTTGTCACCACTACTAACTTACTGTGACTTTCATTCGAATTGAAAGCAGCTGAACACGCTCACTTCTGGTTACTCCGACACAGTTATTGAACCCAGGCCGATTCTGATACTCCATATGCAAAAGACGAATAAGGATTACATTTTATCAACACTAACAAAGGAACACCTACGGAACCATATAACAATATACAAGACAAACACGAAATACCAACACCACCCTTGAAGTTAACTAAATGCAATCTCCGTATCATCTTTTAAAGGATAGAGGTAATGTCTCCTTCCTCCACATCTCTCTATGAGTAATAACACAATTCCCCGAAACGTCACACAGGAAAAAACATTTTCTTGCTTATAAACGAGCATATATGCATTCTGTTGTTTATATCTTGCTTTTCATAAATAACAAAGATCACTGGTCCTTGCAGTCGGGAAATTCAGGACTATATTTTTGACATTTTGCAGATATTTTCCTGTCATGGAGATTTCAATCCCCCGGGGTACTGTCTACCAAACTCTCAGCTTTGCCGGCTAATCTCTTTATATATAGCATTCCTTTGTGCATCATTCTTGTATGCATACACCCTAGTTATCCAACTCTGCCCCCATTTAACTAAATTTTCAACTTAGTTATTTATTTCTTTATTTCTATTATTTTATCTTTTTGCTTTTTGCTTTTTACTTTACTCTTCATCCTTTATAATTTTTGACTTTATCTTTATCCCTTAATTTTATTTACTTTTTTGCTATTATTATTATTATTATTGTTATTGTTAGTATTATTGTTAGTATTATTGTTATTGTTATTGTTATTATTATTATTATTAATACTACATTTTTACCCTATTATCCCATGACGCCAATCATCCACGTCCAAAATTCTCTTTTGCCCTTTTATACGCCTCCAAAAACTTTGCTACCCTATTCTTTTACCTCTGCCTTATACCCCAACCCCCTCCCTGTATATCTAATAACAATGAAACCCTAGAACTATTGCTATATATTATCTAATATATATTGGTATTTTGAAATCTATTATTATGGCCTTACAACTACCCACGCAGACCCATCCCCATAACTTGCTCCTTTAACTCACTTCGGAACCCTCCCTCGCCTCACTAAATTAAAACCCTGGAACAGGACGCTCCATGTAATCCCTTTTGTTCAACCTTGCTTAGAATACACCCATTTGCCCTTTCATCTTAAATCATCACCGCAGTATCCTTCCTAAAATTATACACCACTTCATAGTGCTGTTGTCGTCTCGGTTGACTCTGACAATAAAATGCCCCTGCATAGATAATAGGCATCTTACACTCCGATAAAATATAATTACCACCTATCCACACTATACCTCCCCTTAAGCCTTAAAACATATACTACATACATTCAAGACTATGATAAAGACCCTATACACCTTTATACATTACACTCTATATAATACGCTCCTCCTTTATTAAGATTTCTATAAAACTCCCCCCGCAACATCATCTATAATTTTAATTGATCTATTTCGTTCCTACTGAATCCCACGCTAGATGCCGCATCCCCACTATGTTACCTAGCATCTTCTTTACTTTTCTGATGAGAAGCATTAAGCTTCGAAATGCTTTGGCATGAAGAGTCCCTTCTATCACCCCAACGAATTGTTTATACAACCTTATTGAATTGAACCAATCTATATTTACCAATATATAGTTCTTGTGAATTCATTTACCATTCCTATTGTTCTCCTATATATACATACATATATATGATTGTTGAGCTGGATTAAATCCGACGATATGAAATAAAATGGAGGTGGAAGGACCTGGATACTCAACGTTTCGCCCGATTTATGCGGGCTTCTTCAAGAGGGATGGTCATTGACGAGAGAGTCGGAGGATTGGGGCTATATATAATGATGGGGGAGAGCAGCGTGTTTTCCTTATGTAAATTAGATGTCATATATACATGTATACACATTTTATGAGAGAAGAACTAATTAGAGTAAACTAGTGTAGTGGATTACGTCTAAAAGATAAAATATCGTAGAGATTAAAAATTGTGTTTGGAAATATAGCGGTGATAGATTAAATAAATAAAATGACACGAGATTACGAAAGAATCGTTTTTTTTTTTTTTTTTTTATAAATTAGAAATAATTGAATTGGGATAAAATAGCGCAGTAACTTAAAAGATGGTATCTAAAAATAAGAATAGGAGGTGATAAAATGGAGTCTAAAAATAGATAATGATAAAATACAGTAAATAAGTAAAATAAAAATAAAATTAAGTGAAATTACGAATTTTTTTTTTTTTTTTTTTTTCGCGTTTAACCGGTGTCTAAGTTGTTTTCTTTGATAATTATTTTCGACAGAAAGGGAGCAACGTGGAAAAAACCTTTTCTTTGCTTAATTATTTTGCTGGAATGGGAGATTATAGCTGACTCAATTAAACGCCGTGTGGATTTGTTATGTATGT
>NC_136508.1:835556-855556 GCF_053919585.1 Euprymna scolopes
GCCATGAATGCTCTTTAGGCATTCAATGGCTACACTCAAGATTGGGCTCCCCTTTGGTGAGGAGGCAGGAAAATGCCTGCTCTCAATAAAGCTATATTTAAATACCACTATAATCGTGGCTACCAATTATCCATTGACACATGTTTCGTCGTCTACAACTCATCAGAGTGGTTGAATCTATATGTTTATGAATAGACACCCACTGTATGATACCATGCGCCAGTTTTAAAAAGAAAATTGAAATTTGTACATCATAATTCATGGCTCATGGTAAAGAGATACAGCAGATTTGACTGCATAATCAGAAAAAAGCACACAATTTACATAAGAGTGCCAAGTTTCATGAGAATAGCTTGGAAAATAAATAAATAGTGGCGAAATTACCAAAATTCTTGAAATGTTGAGATCTGTAATTTAGTCCACTTTTTCTAAAGAAAACTGTCCACGGAAAAGCCTAAATTTTGGCACTTAAAATTCTCATAACTTTTGAACTACTGATGGTATTTGCATAATTCAAACGGTTTTAAGCATCTTTTATATAGCTTGTTTTCAGTCGATTTGAAAAATAACAATTATCTAAAAAGAAAAAAATCAACTTGTAATGCTGCTTTTAAAGGTTTTATGGTATGCTGAAAAAGAATATCACATTTAAATTTCTGCAAATAAGTAGTTTTCTTGATAATTAAGCAATGTCATTTCTTATGTTATCGCTGGTGGGAATATTGGTACGCGTGAGCATGCAAATATAACTCCAAGAAACTATGCACATGCATACATACCAAGATGGCCGCCAGCAATAACATAAGAAATGACATTGCTTGATATCTGGAAAGCTACTTATTTGCAGAAAATTTAAATGCGATATTCGTTTTCAGCATACCCGAAAACCTTAAAAGTTAGTGATTTAAAAAAAAAATGTTAAGGTGGAAACAAGGTAAAAATTTACAAAATGCATCACAATGAAATTCTTTATCAAACCACCTAATTATTATTATTATTATTATTATTTAGATATCCTCAGTTTAAAAAAAAAATGGGTTTGTCTTACAGATTCAAAAAAATGGTCTTGACAATGAGTTAAAAATAAATTCAAGTTCCACGATATATTTTATTTAATTGGTAGGTGAAAGTACAGAATAGTTAACAAAACACCCTTCCTTCCTGATCGTAAGAATGGGTTTCTTAGAAGAACGTTATTATTTCGGCATGGAAGCATAAGTGCACAAGTACCTTTTATTTGTTATATGTTTGTTATTTAATTTTTGTTTTTTTTACCACTAAAAACAATTCTTCCTTAAGTACAATTAAGAAGTTATAAATACAATAACAGAAACGCATGTACTTAGTAGATTTTGTTGTTTTCTAACGCTTTTAGTTTGTGTACTAAAAGCGTTAAAAACAAAATGTTTGGAAATCAAATTTGAAAAACTTGAAAATAATTCTTTTAAATTGACAACTCAGAATAAAAAAAATGAAACTAATTTTTATGCTTTCGTTTTGTAGTTTTTTTTTTATTATTCTTTAGTCAGCTGAGTGCATAGCAAGTCGTTTTCCCCAAACGGATTTGAATTTCTATGAAAGATAACATTTTAAAGAAATTTCCGCACAATTAATAATTATCAAATATTTACATGAAAAGTATTCTGAAACTATTATCTATATGAAAATGGATGATATATACCGATTTATCTTATCAATTTTGAAATATTCTTTGTCAACTTTGCTTGGTCGTAACTTTGTTTCCTGTGGTCGTAAAAATATAAATCAAAGTCCAGTACAGATGGACTTTTATGCTTATATAGCCTGTAAAATTTCAGGCATATCCAATCCAATTTAACCCTGCGCATATGTATCCAAACGTAATGTATGAAATGTAAACATTGAAAAAACAGTTTCCCTTTTTGCTGTTGTCATTTTTTATGGTCTTTTTCATTGTTAACTTGGAGCATAAAAATATTGAACACATAAAAAAAAATAAATTAACATCATTGGAATGCTTATTCTATTCTCTTTCCAACAATGTAATTCTTTTAAAAATTGACCGAAAAATAAAAAAGATATGACTTGTTGAAGCACATATTGCCGATGTCCACAAAAATACAGCATACGCTTGTAATGTTATGTTTACTATGCTATAATCACATTGACAAATTTATACCCATTAACCCTTATCCTCGAGTAGCCTCTGGACCCTGATAAGTGGCAATTCCTGTGTAATATATATATATATATATATATATATATATATATATATATAAACTAGCAGGCCGTCTGGCATTGCCCGGTTGTAAAATACGCTTAAGTATGATATTTTGATTAATGCAGATTTTGTATTTATTATTATATTGGACCCAATACACTCCTCCATCCCCTCTAACTACTTTAACATACCTGGTTATTTCCCACCGTGCCGTAAGGATTCAGACAGACATACACACAGACTTGGAGTCTATATTCGAAACACCCTTCCCTTAACGAGAGAAGCAATACTTGAACTAGGCCTTTATGTACTTTAGATTTAACCTGCAACATAACATTATATTTTCTCTACCTCTTTCCATCTTTCCATTTCAAGTCTGTACTCTAATCAACCAAGTCTCTGACAGCATAGAATGAGCACTCTCCCCCGATACTAGCACATAAGTACATGTATTTGGTGACTTCAATGTCCACGACAGTAATTGGCTTGGATCCTCTACTTACACAGATGCAGCTTTTCTGTATCTTGTTCCCTATCAGAGAAAGTTATGCTTCCGACCTGTTTCCCAGATCAGCAAGATGAACATGCCTCACTTCTAAATCTATTACTAACCACAGTTCCTGATGATTGTGTAACGAATACCCATAGCCCACTTGGAAATGCTTATCATGCTGTGATAATGGTAGAAATTGCCCTTAATTCTCAACCCAAAACTGAAGAGCCATTGTTCAAAACGACAAGGTAATTATTAGAAGGCTGACTGGGAAGCCATCACGGAACTCATCAGAGATGTGCCATAAGGAAATATCTTTTCTCTTCCTGCTGAATAGTGTGCAAATGAGACGACTGAATGGTTCAAAATGGCAATTGAAGCACATATTCCTACACAGGAATTTATATAGTAATCCCCATCCTCCCTAATGGTTTACTTCTACTTGTGCAGCTGACATTGCACAAAGGCAGGATGCATACCACATATTTAACTGACATAAGTTCAGTACAAACAGACAAAAGTATATAGAAGCTAGAAGTAATTGTAAGAAAGAAATAGCGACAGCTAAGACAGAACACACTGAAACCACCAGGAAATGCATTGAAGCACAGAAATTAGGAACTCTGGATTTCTGAAAAATCTACAATATTGTAGTAAATAATGGGTAATCAACAATTCCCCCCACTATCCAACTATTATGAGGTTGTTTGCATGGCAACTGAAAAGGCTAACATGCTTGCCAGTTAGTTTGTGTCAAATTCCACATTGGACTCAGCAAACCACTCCTTCCCTGACTTTCTTTCGTGGACTGTCGTCACACTGGATCATCTAAAAATTACCTCTTCTCAGGTGTATGCTATCATAAAAAACCTAGACACCTCAAAAGCATGTGGACCCGTCTCCTTGTTGTGCTATTAAAAAAATGCTCCATTGAGGTTGCTCCCGTCATCTCCAAACTTTACAACAAATGCCTTAACAGATTTTGCTTTCTCGCCTGCTGGAAAACTGCTTCTGTGGTACCAGTTTACAAGAATTCTTGCGAAAGAACTGACCCATTAAATTATTGCTCTATTAGCCTCCTCCTACTTTTCGCCAAAATATTTTTAAGTCCATAATTAACCAAGCTCTAGTCCATCACCTTACAGCTGCTGACTGACCAACAATATGGATTTAGGCCTGTTAAACAGCAGATATCCTAACTGTAATATATATATATATATGTATATATATATATATATATATATATATATATATATATATATATATATATATATAAGGTTAGGTCGATTTTGGAACTGTACAAAATGGCATTTGAAGAAAGTTGCAAAATAATATCAAAAGTTACCACAAGAAATATTTTTCTTTAAAATTTTGTATTTTGTTGCACATTCCAACTTAATTACCAAATAAATTTGGATTTTTATTACGGCGTCTGTGTCACTTCGGGAATATATTGCTTAAATAAAATATGAGTGTTGACAAACAAAAACAATACAATACATTATAATAAATATTTTAAAGTTTATTATTCCGTATTTTTAGAGATTAAACGAAAATATCAAAAATAAAAAGGAATTAAAACGTTATAATATTGTATTTAATATAGAAATATCTATATATATGGAAGTTTTATTTGTTGGGTAATTATACGAAATCACTGGTGAAGTTACGACGGCATGCATATTGCATGTTTATGTTTACTGTTTAATTTTTTAATAAATTCTTGAATTGTATGCGCACCTTACTTTCTCTTTAAATATCACTCAAATTGTTCATTAAAATAGACTTAAATATAAAAAAATACAACGTATATAATTATTCTGAATTGTTTCTATCTTAAAAAGATAGTGTTTCTTCACTGCATGCGTGTTTGTGTTTACATTTTTAATAAACTCTTGAATTATCTCGGCACCTGATTTTCTCTTTAAATATTGCTCAAATTTTTCGTTAAACTAGACTTAAATATAAAAAATACAACATAAATAACTTATTCTGATTTGTTTCTGTTTTAAAAAAAATAGTGTTTATTCATAAAAAAACTTTAGGAGCCAAACTCATTTTTCTCTTTAAGCTAAGTAAACAGCACTTCACTTTATTGTATTTATTTCAAATTTTATCAAATTCATTAAAATTTTTTTGGTACTTATGCACTTATGTTACCGTGCTGAAATAATAACATTATTATTTAGAAAACTATTTTAATATAGAATTTAACTTGAAAATAAGATTTTTAAAAATAGCACAGTAACATAAGTGCGTAGGCACCAAATTTTTAAATCAAATTTATTTAAAAATTATTTGTATAATTTAATTTCTGGGTGTAATTTTTTTTCAGAGATTTTAATCAAAATGTCCCAAAAATCTATAATTACAACTCGTAGTAAAAATGTAAGGAAATTTTCCGGTCTGCCTACACCATTAAATAAAATGGAGCCTCCAATTTACCAACAAATTATTCAGTATAGTTACTATTTAGTAAATACTTATTCTCACCTTTCGAATTCTGTTTCCAAATTAATAACAAAGGAAGTCATGTGTATTTGGAAAGCGGTTAATCCATGTTTACCTCTTTTAAGTGAAATGGCTATTTTAAAAAAGGTGACAATACTATGTTTCAAGAAAGGCAAACAAATGAATAGAAAATCCCACCCCACTTCCCAAAAGAAATTCTGGCTAGAAAAACTGGATTCACTATTTGATATTTCGTCCTGTTCTTGCAATCGACCAGTTTTAAGTTGTAACAACCTTCATGTAAAATGCAATAAAGAAAATTGCCAGATTGAGCACATTATTTGCACCTGTCCTCTTCAACAAAAGGTAAGATATTTTCTATTTTTTCCAATGTCTTTGTGACATAACCTTATATCCAAACCAATTTTCATATTTTAACGCAAACTAATTTTTATATTAATCTGTTTAGATGTATTTTAATATGAGTAAAATCTGATTTTTCAGGTTCCAGTTGAGGACCGTAAATACCTAAAGGATCAGAGGAGCAAAATAGGACCGAAAGGTACTTTTCAGCTTGGTCCAGTTGATAAAAGTGCTATAAAAAAAAAGTAAAAACGAACGAGGGTTAATAAAAAATGTACATTCATCACCAACACCTTAAAATCTTCAGAGTAATATTTCCTCCCCCTCTTACTCATCTTCTCAAAGTGAAGAACCAGAAGAAGAATATTTGCAGCCAAAGAGTCATCTAAAAGGGCCTTATAGCCTTATTAAATTTCCCAGATATGCTCTTGAGTTAGTCAAAGGAGGGGGGGCATATCTTCTAATCTTGGAGCTAGCCTTGCCAATGCCTTGCTCTTAGATTTGCAGGATATGGGCCTTCTTATACCGAATATTAATATAAGCAATATTCTTATTAATAAATGTAAAGTGGACATGGCAAAAACTAAAGTGAAAACAACTGCCCAAAAAACCATAATGAAAGTGTGGACAATCTGATATGCATTGGAGTTGATGGGAGAATAGATAAGGATACATTGTTTTATAAAGAAATTGTGGAGGAAAATGGACAAAAAACTATGAAAAAAAACTAAGGGACCAGAACACCATTTAACTTTTACAATAGAGACACCATATGAAAGTAAATATCTGACACACAGAGTTCTTCCTAACAGTGGTGCAACAGGTGTTGTTCATGCAGAGCATGTGATGAATGTTTTGCATGAATTCAACAGTGAAAACACTATCAAGGCTATCCTTGTTGACAACACTAATGCCAACACAGATTGTGAAGGTGGAATGGTTGCAATTTTAGAAAAAAATTCTTTTTTTAAATCTTCATACAATTGGTTGCTCTTTGCACCATAACGAACTACCTTTCAGGGCTCTTTTTAAAAAACATGGATAGTTGCACAAAAGGCCCTACAACATTCAGCGGGCCCCTGGGGGAAATTATGCTCAAATGATTATCATGATTTACCCCAAATATCATTTTCCACTATTAGCGATCTTCTGGATTCAATTTTGAAAATTGATGAAATAAATTACCTCAGTTGTGACCAAAGATTACTGTATGAATACATAGAAGGTATTTCTAGAGATAAGGTTGACTGTATATATGCTTTGTGGAAAATTAGTCCTTTAAACCAGGCAAGATGGCTAACTTTAGCCATCAGGCTCATGTGTTTATGGGCTCATGGTGCATACCCACAAAGGCTCACAACAAAACTCCAGAGGTAAATAAACTTTATTGTAGATGTGAATGCCATTTGTTGGTTTGAAATCAAAAAAATAATAAATTCCATAATCAGCAATTGCACATTTTTAATATGATCCAGGGGATTAAGGAGCAGCCTCATGAAATCCAGCAGATCACATTAAAAAAATATACAAGGTAATGCATTTTTTTACTGCCTGAAAACCTATATTCAATGGTCAAATCTGAGGAAGTTGAAGTAGGAGAAGAATCTTTAAAAAGAATTTTGGCCATTAGGTAAGTAAACATTTATTCATATATCAATGACTCAATTATTTATTCCAATTTATACAAACATTTTTAAGATTTTATCTAATTTCACCATAATTATTAAAACAGTACACATTGAATTTTTTTAATATTCAATTAATTTTTATATTCTTTCAGGTGCGGGGAGTCAACCAAGAAACGATTAAAAAGAAAACCAAATATTAATTTTAATGCAACTCATTGGTCACAATTAATAGATTTGACATTGTGTGGTATTTTTGAACCACCAATGACGGAAGGTTTTTCAGATTCTGAACTTTGAGAATCATTATTTAATGGGAACAAGCTTGACTTGCCAGATTTGCCATCACATTCTCAGGACGTGGAACGGGCAGTCAAGTTAACAATGGAAGCATCACAAACTGTATATGGTTTTGAATCAAGACATTGACACATCACAGCCAAAATTTTGAGTTAGAAATTGAGACTGTCATTTTTGTCTAAGAGCTCTTATATGAAGCAATTTGACTCTGTAATTTAAGCTCTATCAAACTAATGTTTCGTCTTTTCCTTATTTGTTTGTTTGTTATATTTTCACTTATAACAGAAAAAAAATCAATTTTAAAATATTGAAATATTACTGCTTAATTCATAACGTGAAAAGAGAGTTTACTAATGCAACTCTGTGATAAATGGAGAACTTGTCAATCATCTCAACAAAAATAACCTTTTCAGTGACATGCAATATGGTTTCCGCTCTGTGAGATCAACATCAAGTTGATGTGCTAATTGTGATATCACACAGAATCAGTGAATTTATTGACAAAGGTTTCATTTTTAGAGTGGTAGCTCTTAACATATCTAAGGCATTTGATAGGGTCTGACACAAAGGTTCATTTCATAAAATCTCTAGCTACAGAATAGCTGGAAATGTCTTCTACAGAATTAAATCCTTTCACTCTGTAAGGTCTATTAAAGTGGTCGTTAATGGGCAGAAATATGTAGGTCACAGTATTAATGCAGACATGCCCCAAAGATCCATATTGGGCCCAACTGTCTTCCTTATCTTTATCAAGGATCTTACAAACCATATTCTTCAATCATTTGTCGACATCTATGCAGACATTACTATCATCTATGGCAGCACTACAAAAGCCGACAAAGATCAGAAGTTTTCTGATTCTCTCTCCTCTGACCATAAACGTGTGTTGCAGTGGGGTAAGGAATGGTTGGTCAGTTTAATACATCCAAAACCAAACTGCTATCTGTTCACCACTAACGCTTATATCCTCAGTGTACCACAATTGAAATGAACATCTCTTGCCATGATGAAGCACCCTGTTTTGACAAACTTCTGGGACTCACTTTTACCCTGAATCTGAACTGAAATACCTACATCAGATTCCTAACTACTCCAGGAAGTATCTCACTCCCACCGCGATCCTCTACCTGTACAAAAAACAAGTTCGTTCTAAGAGGGAGTACTGTTACCACATCTGGGTTGGAGCTCCAAAGAAATACCCTTTCCTGTTTGGACAGAATGCAGAACATCTACTTAATACATTTATTCATTATTCTATTATCCTAGAGTTACCACAGAGCCTTGATAAGTGGTGACCCTCAAAGTAAAAAAATAAAATGAAAAGGGGTGGTGGTGCAGATTTTCAATTTGATGATTATTTATGATTTGTTATATTAATATTATTTTTATAAAATAAAAAGACATCACCTGATTTGAAATACTGAATTTTTTTGGTATTCACACGAATATTCAAAAATGAAGAATTTTCAGTATATCTTCGTCTACGACTTTAATACAGAACACTCAAAAAACCGCTCAAGAATTTGATCTAATTTTTTGCATGAGTACTTAATAAGTTCAGATGCAACTTTCAGTAAGTGCCATTTTTTAATATTCTGAGAAAAGTGAAAAATCGACCTACCCTAAAAAAATACATATACTGGACAAAGCAGGGGAGGGTAGAGCGGTAGCCCTAGATATATCTAAGGCTTTTTACAGGGTTTGGCATGATGGTCAGGAAAATCAGATCATACAGTATCACTGGACGAATACATAACAATTAAATCCTTCTTAAATAAGAGAAGAATCCAGGTTGTCCCCGACGCTCGTACATCTAAACAATATGATATAAACGCAGGTGTATCTCAGGGGTCTATCCTTGGACCTTTATTATTTCTAATATTCATAAATGACCTCCCTGATAAAATTTTTTCTGAGATGGGTGTATTTGCTGATGACACCACACTCTATAACAGGTACGACAGGTAAACAAATGAACACATATCTAAGGAAATGACAGAAACACTAGAAGATGACCTCTGATCTGGAGTGGAATGGGGACAAAAATGGATGGTCACATTCAATGTTGCCAAGACTAAGCTTGTTTCTTTCAATAATTACAAGAAACCTTCTCAATCACTCATAGTTATGGCTAAATATACATTATCTGAAAGTACTTGTTTCAAGCTCCACAGCTTAACGTTCACAGGGAACATGAGTTTGAACATATACATTGAAAGCATTGCCAGGGCCACTGCGAGGAAGGTGGGCTCTCTCTACCATGCTAGAAAGTTATTTAAGCCTGAAAGTATCCTGTACCTCTGCAAGGCAAGCATTCGCCCATGCATGGAGTATTGTTGTCACATTTGGGCTGGTGCATCTGCTACTAGTCTCTTGCTCCTGGACATGGTTCAAAAGAGTCGCCAACCTGATAGGTCCTGAACTGTTACCCAAGCTTCAACCTCTGTCCCATCGACAAAATGTTGCATCCCTCTGCCTGAGCTACAAGTATTTTAATGGTGGATGCTCTGACAAACTAAAAGTCCTTGTACCCCCTCGACATAAATAACCCCGACAATCAACAAAGTCCCATCCCTACACAGTAGAGATCCCCAGGTGTAAGAAAGTCTTCTACTCTAATAATAATTGTAATGTGCACAGAGATCTTGCTGCTCAACTCCCTATATAGTATCCCTGCAACATGTCCCCAATTGTAGCCGCCTACATTGAAGTGGCACTGTGCCTTGTTTGGGGTGAAAATGAAATAATAAAAAATATATATATAGTAATGATTTAAAAAGTTAAAAAAAAAAAAATGACATGTGCACCACCACCGAAAAATTGAAACAAAACGTTTAGCTTACGATTTACTTTTTCCTTTCACGTTAATGCTCGAGCTATGAAGACGTAATGCGATCGTTTGACCTTTAGCTGACAAATTCAGTTTTTTAAAATTTTCAAACTTTTGCACCGATTTTCCCGGCTAAACCCAAATATAAAGTTTCACATGGGTTCCTATACCCTATATATGAAAATTCATGTCTCTAGACCAAAAACTGACAGAGGAGTTTGGTAGGCAAAATGTTTTAAACAAACATTTATACGTATACATAAATATATAGAAAGGTTTGTTATGAAATAGATAAGGAAGATGAATAGAGCAAAGACTAAAGGAAGACAACAACAGCTTAAGTACACTTCATTCTGCGAACAAATCTATGTATTTACAACTGCTAGTGTCCACTAACCAATATGACTTTTTAAAATGTACAACAGGGCACAACTCTGCACTGAATGATAAGATAAAGTGACTGAAGAGTTCTAATTTACCACATTATTCGCCGCTCAAGAAAGTCTAGGTCTGTTAGCTTCCAAGAGACCAGGTCGCTAGAGATGCATCAGCTTAAACTTAAACTCTAGACTTCGACAAAAACCTCAGTACCTACTCCACAGGTACTGAGGTTTTTGTTGAAGTCTAGAGGAGCGTCGAAAAATTGTTATTCAATTGTCTTCTGAAGGAGTTCTCGAGTCATCTTCCTGCAATGTAGGTTGAGGCGATGTTAAGGCGGAACATTCTATGGCATAGTTCTTGGACTCAGCTGAGTTTTTAGTAGCAAAATTTTTTAGGTCCATCTGCGGAGAAGGAGAGCCAGATTAATCATTCTGCAGGACAAGTGGAGAATCTAACCAGATAGGAGCAACCGTAGAATCTAGTTCCAGATGTAGTTGTGAACCGTCTGCTTCTTCACCAACGTTTTTCTTCCATTATTCAGCCACATGTGAGCATAGTTTGGATTCACATTGAGAATCTTAACTGTTTCCACAAAGGGCTCATATTTGCTACCACATACATGCCGCTTCAGGAGTGCAGATTTAGATTTAGTTAATCATGCTGGTATGGATTCTCCCAAGGATGATTTTCTTTGAAAGTTAAACATGCGTTCATGAGGAGTAGAGTTGAAGGTAGTGGAAAGCAATGAGGGTATACAGCTAGCAAGAGGGAGATTGCTCAATCTCAGCACTAGGTTCACTGTTTGCCAGATAATGCCATTGTATCTCTCTGCCTGTCTGTTGCCTTGAGGATTGAAGGCAGTAGTTTGGCTAGTGGTGATTCACTGAAAATGTAGGAATTCCTTCAACTCATCCAACATGAAGGCGGTTTTCTGGTTGGAGTGCACAAAATAAGAGTTCCCAGAAATGGAAAATAGGTTTGCTCAATGTTTCTTTACACCGTTTCTTTACAATGTTTCTGACACATCAGCACAAGGCAAGCAGGAGTATTCATCAACCACAGTTTGTATAAACTTATTGCGAGTGTTAGAAAGTAGAGGTTCTTTGAAGTCCATATTTAATCTCTCAAATAATTAGCTTGCTTTAATGAGCGGTTGAGGAGACATTTTAACAAATCTCGGCTTTAACTTGGACATATCTAGCAAGACCTAGTTATTGCCTTTATGCCTTCTAATATATGAAATAATATATAAAATAATATATAAAATAAAGTATGTTCTTACTCCTAAAAAAAAAAAAAATCAGCATTTGGGTTACTCCAGGATGACATAAATTTTTGTGCAAATAAAACAATTTGTCAATAGAAATGGCAGATGAGCAAATCCAAGATAAAGCATCTGCAGCAGCATTTTGCTATATCGTAGCTGAAACGGGCAAGTTCTAATTTCCACCTTGTAATCTTTTCATTTTTTATTTTGCTTTTGCATTTAGGGTTTAGCATAAAGGAGACAGATTTTTTATCTGTGATGAGTTTGAAATGACTCCTGAGTAATAAGCGTCACCATTTTTGAATCACTTCTACAATAGCATAGGCTTCCTTTTTCACTGCAGAATGCTTTTGTTCTGGAGAAAGTAGAGTTCTTGAAAAGAAAGCTACAGGCTGACAGTTTTTCAAAAGAAGAATCAGAGTCTATACTTGCTAGAAAGGATTTAGCAATCTTGTTTTTTAGGCTATGAAAAGAATCAGACTGTTTCTCAGTGAGAGGAAAACAGGTAACCCTAGTTAGGGGATATAATTTTTCAGAAAAATTGGATATCCACCTAGAATAGTGGGAGAACATTCCCATCACTCATCAAAGAAAGGTGAGGTCCTTTGGTATTGGAAGGTCCATCAATCCTTAAAGTCTATCGGTGTCAGGTTTTACTAACCCTTTCCTTATACTCTACCTAAGCAAGTTTATGGAGCTAAGTAATGGCACTTTTGGCCAAAACTATATATGAACATTTCAGATTGCTGTCATGCTCTGCTTGATTATGACCACATAGATGTTGTCAATATAGGCGATTTTCCCGTTTTATAATATCGTCCATCACTCACTGGCAACTTGAGACCCCCATTAGTCACACCAAAAGGAATTCGACAGAATTGGTACAGAGACCCCACAGCTTTAAATGCTGTATATTTTTGCTCTTCTGGTTTAACGACAATTTGGTGATATGCACTAGTCAAATCATGGATACTAAAAGTTCAATAGTTGGTGATCTCATTTACTATGTCCTCTATCCGAGGAAGGGGGTAAGCATCCAGTAGAGTAAAACAGTTTATAATCTGGGAATAATCCATGACGAGTCTTTTCTTGTGGTTCACTGGAGATATTACTAGTGTTTGAGCTCGCCATGGAGATCGAGAAGATTCTATAATTCCTTCCTTCAGCATATATGATATCTCTGACTGAATGAATTTTAGGTCAGCTAAGCTGTGTCTCCTGGATTTCATGGCTATCGGATGACAGTCAGGAGTTAGATTAGCAAAAGAAAAGGATAAGGAATATTCATGGCCATCAGTCCACAGACAGTAAGAGGTGGGAGTGATCCCCCAAAAGGTTTTTTTACTTCCGAAAGTTGACAAAGAAAATTATGCCCAAGTATGACATCACAGCACAGGTTAGTTATGATAATTAGCTTGACATAACGGTACTCTCTATTACTCAGATGGAGGGATGCTATACAATATCCTAGGGTAGTGGACGAATGGGAAATGTTAACTATGAAAATTCTTTTCTTACTTGGCAAGATAGTTAGTACAAGCTTTTTAATCTTGTCCAGGTGAATAAAATTTTTGGAGCTCCCTGTGTCAATATTGATAGATGTACCCTTGATTTTCCCACATAAAGTCGAGCGAGTTAGACACTCCGAGAAGTTATATTCCTGAAAAGAACTAAAGATAAACTTACCGGGATTGATATCAGCAGCAGCTGTAGGCCATTTACAGACTTGAGCAAAATGTCATTTCTTCTTACAATTTCTTACAGATAGAATTCTGAGCAGGACACTTACTCTTGTTGTGTCTCTGGGTCCAAAAAAGAAACATTGTGGTCGTGAGACAAAGGCTACTAAATGTTCTCCATCATCTGTAGACTGAATCTTGTCCGTTTCATCGGTCCGAAAATGCGCATTTACTGAGAGTAACGTTGAGAGTAAGACGCTAATTACTTTTGAGCTGTCTCAAGTGTGAGCACTTGGTCACAAGCAGTTTTTAAATCTAGTGCCTTATTTTCTAAGTGTCTTTGTCGAATATGATTCCACAAAATGCTGTTGATAAAGGCATCTCAGATATATTCATCTCTAGCCTGTATTTCCGTAACTGTTTGGAACTTGCAGTCATTGGCAAGATTTTTTAAAAGCTGGATGTACTGGTTTACACTTTCGTCAGGTTGCTGTTGATGAGTAGCCAGTAGGTGCTATTTTTTGGCTAGACAAAAACTCCTTCTAGAACATCCATGGCTGTACTGTAACTGTTGGTGCCCGAGATGTGTTTAAAGATAGTTAGTGAGATTAAGTTGATGAGTAAGTTCCATTTAAGCCCATTTGATAGAGGCATTTGTTGGGTTTCACAGGCTGCATCGAGGAATATATCGAAAGACATTTTCCAAAGTCACCAAATGTCCGCAGAGTTAGGTTCGCTTGGATCCATATCCAGGTATTTGGCTTTCAGATATTTTTCCATATTATATTTGTGCGCAGAAAAATTGTTATGAAATCGATAAGGAAAATAAGCAAATAGAGCAAAGACAGACAAAAGGAAGAATAGCTCAAGTAACCTTTATTCTGCGAACAAATCTACATAAAGTGTTACAACCGCCAGAATCTTTTAACCAATATGATAACTTTAAAATGTAAATAAAAAAGGGGCACAACTCTATGCCAAACGATAAGATGAAGTGACTTCAGAGTTCTACTAATTCACCACGTTTTTACGAAAATATTACGCAAGTATAAATCATGTAGAATATGTGCATGGAACTAAATTACACGTAATAGTTAACTAAAGAAGAAATAAGAAAACCAAAAAAACTAATAGAGAATTAATTAAATTGAATGGTTAAAAGAATATGCATATTAGCTAGATCTTTGGGAGAAGAATGCAATTTCACGACCCATATATAACAAAGTTGTATTTCCTTTTTAAATAAATAGAAAAAAAAAGGGTTTTTAATATGAATATCATTACACAAAAAAAAAAAATAATAATTCATAGGAGTATAGATAGATAGATAGATATACAAATGTCAGAAATAAGTCTTTGTACATTAACTATTCATTTAAAAGTAACTACAAGCACAATATAACATATATATATATATATATATATATATATATATATATATATATATATATATATATATATATATATATATATATATATATATATATATATATATATGCTTGTTACTTTTAAATGAATAGTTAATGTACAAAGACTTATTTCTGACAATGAACTCTTGTTTTTCTTGACTGGTGCCAACCAATTTTATCAGACATGATTTTTTTTTCTTCTTCTCTTAACCCTTCTGATGTAAGCTTCTTTTTGAAAGGCTATGAATACTGGGATAGAATGAGATCAGGTTTAATGGTAGAGAAATAGAAGGGAAGCAGAAGTGGCATGTCTGAGGCCAAGAACTGGGTTGATAATTTGGAGAGGGGATGATATGAAGATCAACTATTCCTTCACATAGAAAGAAGCAGTTTTTTATAAGCATACTTACTTAGCTGTTCACTGAATATACTTACTCTTCTCAAAGACAGAGACAGTGGCTTGATTTACTATTAAGCAAAAAAGAGAGAATAACAAAACTAGGTTGTCCTAGAATCGAATCTGCCCCCCCCCTAAAACTTTGCATGAAATTGGAACACTTCACATACCAATTCTCTATTTTTAAAACAGAACATGATGGTGGAGTGGGGTGCATTCTTAAAAATTTTCATTAACATTAACAGCAGAAGTAAAAGTTAAACCTAATTGATATGAAAACAGAAAAACTCACATAATACATACATCCTTATATATAGTTTTAAAAAGTGGATAATTATATTTTAAAAACAATATATATGCTGCTACTGATTTGGGGGTACCAAATTGGTAAAAGCAGAAATTATCCCAACACGCGTTTAGGTAAAAATGCACTTTTGTATAAATAAGTGAATTCATTCAAATCGTATTGCAAAACCAAAAACCAATAAATAACATTTTTACACACACACACACACACATATATATATGCAAATATATACGCATGCAAATATATACATACAAATACATATACATACTAATATATACGTACACACACACATATATATATGCAAATATATACGCATGCAAATATATACATACAAATACATATACATACTAATATATACGTACACACACACACACACACACATATATATATATACATTCATACATCTCACTAGATAAGTCTTAAAGCACAAAACATGCGTCAGTTGCTAATTTAATTTTAAAAAACAATATATATGCTGACCCCAATTTGGGGGTACCAAATTGGTAAAAAAAAAAAATTATTCCCAACTCGCATTTTGGTAAAAACGCACTTCTGTATAAATAATTAAATTTCAGTCAAAAGTATCGAAAAACAATAATAAATAAATAATATCTACATACATAGCAAGTACTCGTCTTAGCTCATATCTCTGGTTCCCCTCACTAATCTTTCACGATAAACACCCATCTAGCTGAAATCACTGTCAAAAATTTCCTGTGCAAAAACCAAAATGTAGATTCCATGAACAAAGCTTCTCTCTTAGAAGTGCACACTTCAGGAAATCTGTTCCGTTTGTCTGTTTCCCAGCTGATTACAACCTGGATGTCTTCAAGTCCAACATAAACAAATTCCTGATGAACCGCCACTTTAAGTAAGACATTTTATCAAATCTCTAATACTAACGTACTGTACCCGCAATAACCCTTATCCCCTAGTGGCTTCTGGCCCTTGATAAGTGATATCTACCTTGTAAAAAAAAAAAATAAATAAAGATATATATATATATATACACAGATACATACATATATATACATACATATATATAAATACATACATGTATATAGCCATACATACATTTATATAAATGTACATACATATATAAACATACATACATATATAACCACACATACATATATAGATATATAAATTAATTAGTTAATTAACATTGTCAAAAGTTATTTAGTAATCGATGTATCTGGCTATCTATCTATTTATCTATCTATTCAATAATATTCTTAAAACAGTTCATATTGGGAGTTATTGTTTAAAAAATAAAGTGTACCAATGGGTTTTAGCTGAAAATGTTTATATAAATTAGCAAGGTTAAATATAAACAAAACCCCCTTGAACAGGCGTACGCCACACAAGAGGTCACGTTAAGGAGACGTGTCTTTTAATTGGTTACACCACCAGAACTGAGGTCAAGATGTCGAGAAGTTTAAAGAGTTGGAGTTTGATCACAAGGGTGAACAGACAGGAGAGCTGGAGTTAGCCGCGCGAGAGAATAGATGTACTTGACGCCAGGAAGCGAGGCTGGGAAGAATAACCATGAAAAGACCATTTAAGACAACTGAAATACATTTAAACCAGACCTTTTATTTTTAAGTGAAACTGGCATTGGACAGGCTATTTCCCTAGATGAGTTTGCAATTATAGGATACTCTAACTTAACTTCTAAATCTGACCCCCAAGATCGCCATGGGCATGGAATATGTGCCTATATTAAAGATAGCTTTCCATGTGGGAGGGACATCTCCAGGGAAGATCCTAACTTACCCTATATGTGCTTCCGGGTTGCTTTAGCTCACACTACTGCATTTATATTTACTCTCTATCGCCCCCACAACAGCGGAGTTACTATCTTTCAAAGCATATCTGAGAAAATTGACCAAGTCCTTTCTACTTATCCTTCAGCTAACATTCACGTATGTGGAGACTTCAATGTTCACAACGTCGAATGGTTGACCCACTCAAACAAGACCGATGATGAGGGGAGGTTCTGTCATGATTTCTCCATTGCCTATGACCTCACTCAGATTGTTCAGGAACCTACCCGTGTGCCCGATAATGACGGCCAGTATGCGAGCCTACTAGACCTTTTTCTCACAACTTGCCCTGAACTATGTTCAGTTTCTGTTCTGTCGCCTCTTGGATCTTCCGACCACTCTGTTGTATCAATTAAGATAAAAATGAAATGTAATAAGTCCCCAGACGTACCACTTCATCGTACAGTATATCGATACACTAAGGCTGACTGGGATAGCTTCCGTACATTTATATCTGATCTACCTCTGCATTCCATGTTTAAAAAGGATGTGTCCTCTATAGTATTAGACCTAACTGAATGGTTAATTGTAGGTATTGACCATTTCATACCCTCTAAAAAGTTTCAGCAAAAACCTAACAGCCAGCCATGGTTCTCTCCAGAATGTGCTGCTGCCATTGCGCACAGAAATCACTTTTTCCACTGCTTCAAACGTAATAGATGTATGGAAACTAAAGCCGTTTTCAGGACTGCCAGCAACCATTGTAAGAAAGTAATAAGGAACGCAAGAGAGTTGTATGCTCAATCTGTTAAGTCCAAAGTAGCTGAGCAGCGGCTTGGTTCCCACCAGTTTTGGTAAATAGCAAACAGAATCCTGAACAGAAGCGTGTGCTCCATCCCAACTATTATCAATGGACCTGAGGTAATCTCGTCAGCATCAGACAAAGCCAAACTCTTTGTCAAGAACTTTGCAGCTAATTCTACCCTTTGCGACCAAGACCGCCAACCCCCAATATTTCCTCCTGTATCAGAAAACACGCTATGTGATATACATATATCTGTACGTGATGTTGCCAAGCTAATCAAAAACCTTGATTCCAGTAAAGCAACTGGCCCTGATGGTATTCCAATTATAGTACTCAAAAAACTTCAACCTGAACTAGCGCCCATACTTACAAAACTGTTTAAACGTTGTCTTAAGGAGAATAGTTTCCCATCTCCCTGGAAAATCTCATCAGTATGCCCTGTATTTAAGAATTCAGGTGATCGCTCATCCCCCTCTCAGTACAGGCCAATAAGTCTCCTGTGCGTCATGAGTAAGTTGCTAGAATCTGTGTTAAATACAGAAGTAATCAAACATCTCAACAAAAATAACCTTCTTAGTGACACTCAATATGGTTTCCGTTCTGCTAGATCTACAGCAGATGTCCTTACAGTTATATCGCATAGGATTAGCAAATCTCTCGACGGTGGCAATCTTTCTAGGGCAATTGCTCTTGACATATCTAAAGCCTTTGATAGGGTATGGCATAAAGGTTTACTTCATAAGATCGCTAGCTATGGTATAGCTGGAAAAGTCTTCTCAATTATTAAATCATTTCTTTCTGATAGGTTCATAAGAGTAGTAGTTGAGGGGCAAAAATCAGAAGCTCTCAGTATTAATGCCGGTGTCCCTCAGGGATCCATCCTGGGCCCAACTCTTTTCCTGATCTACATTAATGATCTTCCAAATCATATCCTTACATCATTTGTAGACATTTATGCTGACGACACTACCATTTATGGTACCACATCTAAGACAGTAAACGAGCAAGTACTCTCCAATTCTCTCTCCTCTGATCTTGAGCATGTAGTACAATGGGGAAAGGAGTGGCTGGTTACTTTTAATGCATCTAAAACCAAGCTTCTCTCTTTACATCATCAACATTTTAATCCACATTTGTCATCAATTGAAATGAATGGCTCTCGTCTTCAGGAGGCCTCAAGTTTTGACAAGCTTCTGGGCTTGACCATTACTCCTGATCTTAAATGGAACACGTATATCAAATCTGTTGCCAAGGCCGCTGGAAAAATGGTGGGATCTTTCTATCGATCCAGTAGATATCTCACTGCTGATGCTATTCTCTATCTATATAAGAGCCAGGTACGTCCAAGGATGGAATACTGTTGCCACATCTGGGCAGGAGCTGCTAGAAAGGACTTGTCCTGCCTTGATAGAGTTCAAAATAGACTTCGTAGCCTCGTAGGAGATGTCCTTTTCTCCTCCTTACAACCTCTATCTCACAGAAGAAATGTTGCGAGTTTGTCTCTGATGTATCGTTATTTTCATGGAAAGTGTTCAACTGAGCTTCAATCTATGGTCCCCCCTCGCCAAACTTTCACAAGAAACACTCGTCTAGCTGTAAACACTATCAATAATTTCCCCCACTCTTTATCTGTGCCTAAACCTAAACATAGATTCCATGAACAAAGCTTCTTTCTTAGAACTGCACGCCTGTGGAATTGTCTTCCGTTTTCCTGCTTTCCGGCTGAC